>NC_057802.1:370907076-371162027 GCF_018294505.1 Triticum aestivum
ATTTGAATGTAGATAGTACGAGACTTAATATCGATGTTTCAATTTGGTGTACATTGTAAGATTTGAACTGAGGACCATGCATATGGGTAATTATTTCGAATTCGTGCCATACTAGGTTTCGAAAAGTTGACATTGACTCGATTTGTTATGCTATTTTGTAGGTCATATGTTTGAATCCATCCAAAAGTTTTCTCACTACCATGGTGTTCATCATATACATATGAATTTGTATTAAAAAAGTAGCGTGGATATAGTGAAATGCGAAATCCACGTTAGAATTGGAGATCGCTATGTGACACACACTCTACTTCAAATAACTAATTATGTGACACACACTCAAATCCACATTAGCATGGATACCGTGTCGATTTTTTTTTCAAATAACTCCTCATTAATTAATATATAGTATCTCGTTTTGAATGACTAATTATTGCACGGAAAACACGAGCATGGTAATACATAGAGATTCATTTGCAAATGAAAGAAGATTCGTTTGCATTCTCAAATGTAGGCGCACCAGGCAGACCAGGGTCGTGTCATGGTGGTCGCGTGTGTCGGACGGACGCTTAGCACCCAGCCACCCACCCCCTCCCTCCCACTCCCCCTCTCCCCCCAAAAAAAGGATGACGACAAAATAAGTTCGCGGTTCCACGTTTCGGATTGAAATATCTGGCGGCCCCAATTCCAGCCCTGCAAAATCTCCCTTCTCCACCGTCCCCTTCTGCGCCCAGATTGCTCAAATCCCTAATTTCCAGCCAACCCAAGCAAAGTTCGAATCACCCCTCGTCTTGTCTCTTTCCCCACCTCTGTGTCGGACGACGACGACGAAGACGGCGGTCGCGCTTCACCACCGCACCGGAGCTACCTCATCTACGCCCTCGTCCACCGCACCGGGTGGTCCACAGACAACGTCGGCCGCCGCAACCGACGTGCCTCACAGACACCGACTTCCACCGCATCAGGTGCGCTTCACCGACGCCGTCTCCCAGCTCACCGGGGCTACTTCACCGAGCACATCGTCGCGCCTCCGCCCCCGAGGCCGCAGGGGCTTCACCAATGGTCTCGTCCACCGCATCGTAGCGCTCTGCTGCCACTCAAGATCTGCATCCGTGCACGGCCAGCCAATGCTAGCGCATCACCCTCAACGGCTCTGAAGTGACCCGCACTCTAGCTAGGCGAGCATGCGAAAACGCCGGCCCGAACTAGGTATCCACACATCACTCCCTTGTGCACTGTTCCGACGATGTTTGGATATCCTTTCACTGCTCTCTTAGCTTACACGCCTATCCAACTCTGGCTTTAACTCTTATTTCTTCTGGAGATATCATCTGAAACAAGCAAATCCATTTTTTAGCGAAGCATGATGGCGCTACGGGATCTGGTACACATCCTGCACACCCGTATAACCTTGTAAGTCTCTGTCCTCCGATACAACAGCAAGGTCGATTCCTCTTATTTGATCAACCATTCGCCGTGTCAAAAATGCAGAGGGGGATGCAAGGAGCACAAGGCCTGCACATCCAAGCAAGTGGTAACATGGACTTGTACATGGAACATCCCAAGCGCAAGCAGAGCTGCAGTGAGCCTGTACAACGAGCTAGCGCAAGTCCCTGCATTTCATTTAATTCGTACTGGCATTCGTGTATGATTTGTGTGTAGTGGCGGATCCACGAATTCAAGTTACCAGGGGCGAACATTTAACTTAAAAAATACGAAGGCACTTGCACTCCGGAAATCTAATAACTTGAGAAATGTGAAGCTACATGCACTTTGAAAACCAGCTAATAATCCAAAGTAGTTCAGATTATAAACACTAAATGATGCAAGCACCAAAAAACACAAAATGCAACATGGTGTACAAGGACTACAAACATGGTCTGTACCTGCTTGAATTATTCGTTCTCTCGCTGAAAATATCGAAGTGTAATTGCACCTATAACCAGTGCGCAAACTGCATATCAATATATCTATCCTGCACAAGTATGCTAATAGTTTCAAAGAACAGATTAGAAAAGTATTTATGCTACGTTGTCATGATACGGGGACTTTCTGGTAGATGGCCTCGACGTTTCCTCAAGCCATGAAAATGCACTATAATTTGCTTGTCATCAATGCCTGCAAATCTCTATGTCTCTCTCAACATAGCAGATCATCATTAGACACTAAATCCTTCAATGGGAGCTTGCAAAATGCTTGCATTAGATGCCTCATTAGACACTATATGTTCATCACCAGGAGCATGTAAAATGTTTGCATCAAATCCTTCATTAGTAGTCTGTTCATTAGACACTTCAGGCTCAAGAACAACATGAGCTTGGATTTTTGCACCGGAAACTTGATTAGATACATCAGATTCAGTCAGTTCAGTATTGATTATGGGAGTTATAAATAAGTAGAAATTGGTTTCATTTTCTCATAGATTCCCTACATACAAGCAGTTTTACAACACTGTCAGGTTTAACTATTGGCCAGAAATTGAAGAGTTGAATTAGATATAATCAAGGATGTGATGTACCCGCTCGTTGCGCATGCTACTCTTGCAAGCTGCGACTGTTCGTTTGCGCAAGCTCGATGCCATGCCTGTGCTGCCACCACTGCCTCCCACGTAGGCTACACCCAGGGTTGGATCTTCATCTTCTTGTCCTCCCGTTCGCTTGAAGCCCGGCGACCGCCCTCCAATGAGGGCGCGAGGAAGTGTTGTATCGGTCTGTCCAGAAGCGGCTAGGTTAGGAGCGAACCAGAGTGGAGGCTGGAGCGGATGAATTGGGATTTTTCCTGCTGTCGATCGATATGGCAGGCGCTCGTTTGGGCCGTGAGCCTGGTATAGGGTCTGCCTTGCACTTATGTTATTGGCCTATCCAAATTGAAACATTTTTCTTCATTTTTTACATTGCCTGCTCGTGCGTTGGGATGAACAAAACTAGCCTGGGCCAACCTGGACGACTGAAACTAGGTGCACACTTTCGAGCCACCCGAGGCGGCCGCCCATACCAGCCCCTATGGTGGCGTTGCCTCTTTTTGCGTGTATGATTGGGGTAGTGAAAAATATTCCAGTGGCGCTTTTGATTTACCCACAGAATGGTTGAATTGCTTGTTTCGATGAACTGAGTTCGCCAATGTGAAGGATGCCAGTCTTTTCATCCTATTGTAGATTGCTTAGATCTCGATATGCCAAAAGTAATCGCATGAAATATATAGTAAAAGCTAGTGTGATGTGTGTGTCTACAACTAGTCTGACTACTCATCCTCATATAACATATCACCATCTTACCAGATTAACCATTCGACTTACCAATGCAGTGTGGGAAGAAAGAAGTATTGGGACTGCGTATCCAAGCAATTGATGCCATGGACTCCTTCGTACAACCTTGGAAGCGAAAAATAAGTTGCAGTGTGCATGTACAAAGAACTAGTGTAAGTTCAGTTACCTGCTTCTCGGAATTTTAGTTAGCCACTTATTGCAAAATTGTTCAATTACGTTGCTTGGCTTAATTTAGTTTGCTACTGATTACATAATGCCACAACCTGTTAATCCTATTATAGACTGCGACTATCTATGTGTTTGATACTTACTGTTAAGAATTACCTATTTGCCTGAACTTAAATAGCTACTTGTTTGTTTAACTGCTTTGCTGCTGCAACAACGGGTTACAATGATGTTAATAACTACTTTTCAGCATCGAATTGAAACTCTTTAATTCCTTGTTTGTTTAACTGGTTTGCTCTTATAACTCCCAGTTGAGATGTTTTGCTAACTTCAACTTTTCTGAATCCAATCAGAACTTTAATGGCAAAACAGGTTAGCCCAAGATCAAAGAGCGAGGTCCCCATGGACGTTGTATCATCCCACAGCAGTGGCACCGGCCCAATCTTGCATTATGAATTGCCAACTGCTGATGCTCTAGAGGCTAAACTAGTGGTAGAAAGAGATTCTGCTTCTGCACTTAGAGATGAAGTTGACATGTTGAGGAAGCAAACCACACAATCACTAGCAGTACTCAAGACAACCATTAAATATTTGGTGGATTTCAAAACGAAGCAAGCTGAGACTGACCACATTGTTAAGGTCCTGAAGGAAAAAACGAAATTAAATTCCCACTTGGTAAATCACAGGTGAAATGTTCTTTCCATCGTTGAATAACCTTTGTGTTGTTTGTTCATGTAATCAATCAAACCATTTGTTTTAGAGATCATGTAATAATTGTTTTTTGTTTTTTGTTTTTTGGTTTGTAATTTTATTTGAGCACAAGTCTGTATTAATTGATAAGACTCGGAGACATTTCATTTTCATTGCAATGCCAGACCTACTAATATGCCAATCGGGCTGAATGTGCATTCAACAATAATAGTAGTATAGATGGACCATAAGTGGCACGCATCGGAAAGGGCCAAGATGCTGTAGTAGCTTGGCTAAAAAAAGGATGTTGTTGTAGCAAAAAAAAGTACATCGGCCTGGCTTATGTATGTTAGTTGATATTATTGATCCATATACTCTATAAGTGTTTATATGTATGTTAGTTCGGTACATTGTTGGTTGTTTGACTCGGTATTTGAATCTAGATACATCGCTTGTGTACATATCTAAATGGGAGTACACATTATGCTGCGTGTGACATTTGAGTTGGACATGAAGTGTTCCAAATATTCGAATTCACCTTAAACTGGATTCTAGCTTCTGAATTTGAGTATTGGCATTTGTAAACCATATTCATATATGACAGTGGAGTACATCTTTGTCGTCCTTTTGAAGATATATAAAAACACATAGAATGATTTATAAAGATTCGTATAGGAATACAAAATGGATTTGAATTTAGTTGCGATGGTAAACGTGGATGCTTATTATCCCAAAATTCGAAAGAAGCGGCAAAATGTCCCCTCCCACGTCGGCTGCCCGAAGCCAAGTGTTTCGGAGATGGAAATTACTGTCTATCCATTACACGGACAATCCATCGGCCCGATTTCCACTGCTCTAAATAGGGGTAGGATAGTAACTTCAATTAGACGTGACACGGCCGCCTCTGAGCCCATTCCGACATGGTGGGCGCCAAACATGGGCGGAAAAACACATTTGATTCACGTTTGTCCAAAAGACCTCTGTTTCTCCCTCCATTTCCCCATTCATACACGGTGGGCGGCAAAACAAACTCGACTCGGCCGAAATCGATGTAGGCAAATGTTTTCAATAGGGGCAGGTTTGTAACTTCACTCAGACGTGACACAACCGCCCTACCGTCAGCCCCGTTCATACACCGTGGGCGCCAACCATGGGCGCCAACCACCCTCTCCTGCCCCAAAATTGCTCTGGGCAAATATTGGCGAGATGTGAGATTACCGTCGTATCCCCAACTGACGAGACGTCCAAATTTTAAACGGGGGCTAAGTTCGTAAATTTCCCATATTTCAGACAGGTGCGTCCCAAAAACATGGTTACCCGTACTTCTCCCTCTATTTTCCCATTCATACACCGTCGGTGCTAGAACACCATCCCCAAACCAGCCTCAGCCCGCCACCCCATCCATCGCCGCCGTCCTCCACCACATCCATCGCCGCCGTCCTCCACCACATCCATCGCCACCGTCCTCCACCATGCCGGAGCGCCTACCAAGACCATGTCGTCCACTGCTAGAGATGGACTTTTCTCATCCACGGCGACGGACCAAGAGCCTTGCATCACGTCCTCTCGCTTCATCGGCGTCGTCGTCCTCTTTGCCGGGGCCGCTCACATGACCTTCTCTTGCACCACAACGGGACTTATCCCCCGATGCACCCGTCTACCGTCGCAGATCTGCTTCAACGCCACTGAGAGCCATCTCACCCCCGATGCCTACACGGCACCGCAAGAGAGGTGGTACTTCATATCTCCTCAACTTTTTAATCTCAACCAGAAAATAGATCTTAACTTGGTAACTCTACTTTCTTTTTAGCTCTTAGAATTTAGTTCTTAGTTCGAAGCAAACAATGGCTGCTAAATATCATTTCTCCGGTTTCCCCCTTTTATGATCACTATATGATCAGAATACGTGCTTCGTGTCATAATAGCACTGCTCCACCCATCAAGCTAAACAAGCTTAGTTGTTCAAATACGAATATGATATTATTAAAATAGAGTCGTTTAATTGGTCAGCTAAATGTTCCTAAATTAGTTTCGAAAATGCATGTTCGCCGCTCGGGTGTGTATCTCTACAGGGTGCCCACGGTGGGCCGGCCCACCCTCAGATTTTGGGTCGTATCAGGCCCCGATTCCCCTCTGTTCTGCTACGCACTTCCGATCTCTACTCACCCCCAACCGCCTGCCTAGCCGGCGACTTGCCGTCCCCGGACGGCATGACTCTAGGAGGAGACGCCGGACTAACAGGACGTCAGGAGCCGCTCGCCCAACAGCGTCACCGCTGCCCGGGCGCGCCGTCGTGCCTACCTTCCCAGTCCGTTCATGGCTCAGGCGTGCAACACCCACTAAGCCAACCCGGTTTATCCTGAGGTACGTCCTGAACACTCAGCAGCCACTCCTCATCACCCATTTTCTAATTGATTCATTACTCATTAGGCAGGACTGTCATTAGGGTTTGTTGTGTGCTCAGTGCTACCTACACTTAATGGTTCAGATGTATTTCGGTAATCTTTAGTACCTGTAAAGTTCAGAGGGTTTTCAAAATTCCGGCCCTAGGAATAGACACTAGTCATTTTGGATTGTTGGTCGTAGTGACATTGACCCAGATTACTACTGCAAGCCAGGTTTGTTGACAATTTTACTTGTCTTTCTTACTCATTTGATATAATATCCAATTATTCACGTCGATTAGTTGCAAACAATAAGTGCTAGACAAACTTCTTGACTCAGATTTTGGACGGTCTCTTACTGCAGTTACAGTTCTTCATACTTGTCCTAGTAAGCTCACCAGTAAATGATTGATTCACTACATCTATGCTTGCCTTGTCATATTTGTTATCAATATTCTTTTAGGGTGGACCACCTTGTTTCTAAATACTGCAACCGTAGACATGAGTGAATAGTACTTCTCTATGTGATCTCTTCCATCATGTGTGGGCAACGAACACTGCATTGTATAGAAAGAAAGGGTCATTTCCAGCTTTTACATAGGCTTCGATCTTTTACATGGAATACAATCTGCCTACTTGTTTTGTGTCGCACTACCAACACTCCACCCTTGATGCTAAACATTATGCCACTCATAATTCCTTAGTTTATTTGTTCAAATACGAATTTCATATGATTCTAATGTTCCTACTTCAGTTTTGAAATGTGTGTCTGCCTGTTATAGAGACATAAGGGGTTTGTATTTCTGTGTGTGGTCTGGTCAGCATGGTTGGGGGGTGAACTTTGCATATGCAGGGGTTTACAGGGAGACACTCTTCGAGTTGAATCCGCAATGCATTCCATAGATAATCTGACTACTTTTTATGTTTTCATGAATCTCAGATTCTGAACAGCATCATAATGATTATGAGCTTGCGCGCATGAAAAGAATAAAGCAGAACAATGCCATGGCTGTCAAACTTGGCATTAAGGGACTGAAATCATGTCTGGATGCAATGTAATGCAAACGCTCCCCACCTACATATTCATGCTCAGAATATGATCCTAACAGTGATTCTGAGCTAGAGGGAGACCTAAGTCAATGTAGCTCCCTAGTGGAGGAGTCAGAGGAAGATGCCCTATCTTATTCACCCATCAAGGTGCTTGCTCTAACTTTCCAAGGTTATATTGGTCGCACATATCTTGCAACTGATGCTTTGCATTGCTTCTACTTTGTTGAACTGCCATTAGCTTAGTTTACACATCGTGTATGTGAATACGCCCTGCCTATCCATTTTCAGTACATATTCCATCTGTCATCATACCATATTTATCCATTCAAATGTTGTTCTTGTGTATCAGACGTTCAAAAGGAAGAGGGCGATTGCTGACCATGGAGGAGCACAAGCAAAGTATTTGGAAAAGGTAGTGGCACCTGATAAATCAAATAGCCCATTAGGTGTAGTTGCAATATCACTTGATCCACAAAACACCCCAACTCTAGCAGACTCTAGCCCTACTACACTGGTCATTTATGATGCCCCAACTCAGCAGACCCCAACAGCAGCAAACATTATGATTATGCCAGTTGACATAGCACCAGCTCTACGATGCAAATCCCCCGTTCCAGCAAAGAGTACACCAAATCCAGTTGCCAAATCCCTTTTCGAACCAGAGAGAGCCCCAATTGCAGCAAATAGGACCCCTGTTCCATTTCTTCCCAGTTTAGAAGACAAAGCTTATATTGTTGTCAGGAACTTTGTGCGCATCTTTCCTTCATGGAAAGATTATACCGCAGACACGGAACAATTTCCAGTCTTCCTCCGCAACTTACGCATAAGTAATGTACTAATGTTATTCATGGTCATTACTGCATATGTTTCTGCTGACAGAAGACACAAGATTTCATTCTTTTAAATAGGCGAGGACCAAACTGGATTGTGAAGACAAGAAAGGGTTGGTTGTGCTTTTCAAGCACTCGTTGATGAAGTATCATTCCTAACTGAGGCAAGCGCACTTCGATGGCAAGCCTCTAAATGAAATTTCTGTAAAGTCTCCGGTGCTACATTTATCCGACGGTGACTGGAATAATCTTGTTACACATTGGTCTCGGCTACAGCGTAAGGTACTGTCTATGATATCACATCACAATTTGAACTACATTTCTGCATTTGCCTTAACGTCTCACTTGTACGAAAACTGTTAGCAGAAGAACATTCATTCTCAAGGGACCACAGAATGTCACAACTATACTGCACACTGCATTGCTCTTGTGAGTACCTCTTGCCCTGTATGACCATACTTACTTTCATAGCTGTTTGATTATGTAGCATCACTGCACATGTTGGTCTCGTTATCGTCCATTTGGTGGACATTATAAGATCCATATGGACTCTTACATAAATTTAGAATCAACCCAATGCTTTTGAAGAGGTTTAGCTTTGCAGTCCTCTTGTAAGGACTGAACGTCGTCTATCACTGTACTTACATTAACAGCTACTCCCTCCTTCCCATAATATAAGAACGTTTTGTACAGTACACCAGTGTTCAAAACACTCTTGTATTATGGGAAGAGGGATTGGTTCATTGTGTAGCATTCTGCATCTTATCTCCCTCGCCCACCATTTACTAAAAAAGATTAGATCTATATTTAATCTTACCAAAAAGTAGAATACACAGACAATGCCAGTGCAGAAGTGTAGCCCATTGCTCTTGCCAGTACATTTTGTCCTGTAACGCTTGTACTTCCAGGGATTGGTAGTTGATTATGTAGCATCAATCTGCATCTTATCTTCATTATCCTCTATCCCTTCCAGTATTATCATATCTATAATTACTCTCTACAAAATGTAGAGTACAGGCAATGCTTATGAAGAAGATTCTGTGCTGAAATTCTTGAGTTATCCTTCCCTTGACATGGAGAAGGGCATTATAAAAGCCGGTGTTAACTGTTAATGTAAGTCAGTCCTTCTAAAGCCTTTATCCTCAACTGCTGTTTAATTTGCTCATACTCCCTATCGTTTACTGCTGTTTAGTTTGCTGTTTCTACCAAAATGCATGTTTGCTCTAAGTTTTACTTGTAAAACCAAATTCCTTATTCATACCATGCACATTACTCAATACTCCCTATATGTATGCTTGTTTTTGTGGATCTATAATCCAGTGTGTGGTGAAGCAGCCCACGTTTGCACCTTGTCATCTCCTGTTTTATCTTACTGATGTGGCTGATGATATGAACAACATGCCATGCACATTGACCAAAATAGATACAATGATTTTCTTTGCCCTTCATCTATGCTTGTTATGTTGACATGGTAATCCAGTAGTGTGGTGAAGCTCACCGCATTATGAACAATGCCAAATTATGCTATTGATATTTTGAACTTACACTTTATTTTCTAATTTTAAATTGGATGGAATTGACAGCACAGTTATCATCTTTGTTAATACACATGCAAAACCTATCATCTCTCTGCTTTGTTCCAAGGTGATATGCCTGATGGCATGCACAAGTCTGCTGAAGGCTGTGAGACAAACGCAACATATATTGCAGGAAAGAAGGCAAAACATCTTGAAGATAGCGAGACAACCCCAAAGTCTTGTCTTGATGCAGTGTTCAAGTTACTTGAGAGTAGCAGTCAGACAAGCACACAGAATTTGTTGTCTGAATCAGTTTGACTTCTTCAGTCCCAAGTTCTAGCAGAAAGGCATTCTGCAACTCAACTTTGACTTGAGTCCTATCTCTAAGAAAGATTGCGGAGAACACCAATGAGAACCTCATCGCTAAACAGCTACACCAGGAAGCTATGACCGACATGCTAGGGCGGTCTCACAGCCTTGCTCAGTAGCTTGCACAGCAGTTCCCGCGCAAGGCTAACCTTTCTTGAATTGTCTTGGAAGTGGTCTCGGTTCAGTATTATTTTGTTACGCTGCAATTGTGCCTAGTTTTTGTAATCTGCTTCTTCGTTGCACTTTATGATCTCTGGTGGCAAACTTCGATGCCCAGTGGATGTAATATACCATAAATCCTTTATTGTATAGTGTAGGTTTATTCTTAGTTACTATGCCGTAATTTATTTATTGTATAGAGTAGGTTTGTTCTTAATTCCTACTACTTACTGCCATCATTCGCTATCTGAAAAAAAAATCAGATTTAGTCGACCGGGCCGAAACATTCGCCTCTAACGGGCCTGGTGTTTAGCGGGCCACAATTGGGCCGGCCTGCATCTTTCTTGGGCCCGAATGATTGGGGCCTTCACACTTTGCGCGAGGCCCACAACTTACACCGGCCTATATTTTAGTTGTGCCTTTTGTGGACCCATCGCTTAGTTTGGCCCAGGTAGCGTTGGGCCATTAACAGGCTGAATATTGAACTGGCCTGTTATGGCCCAGATGAAACCATGGGCCTTTAGCAGGCCGAAATGCATGTTGGGCCTCAATTTTCACTAGTCGTCGACGGGCCTTCAGTAGGCTGAAATGTAGACCGGGCCTTTTTGGGGCCAGTTATATCACGGGCAGTTACCAGGCCGAAACATATCTCGGGCCTTAGTTGGCCCACTGATATCATGGGCCTTTAAGAGGACGAAAGCTTAGTACAGACATCAACGGGCCGAATTATGCGACAGGCCTTTAACAGGCCCAAAGTCACATTGGGCTTAACTGTTGCCACCTTTATCACGGGCCGTTAGAGGGCCCGATGTCCCGTTGGACCATATATGGCCCATGGGCAGCACGGGCCATTCCCAGGCCGAAAGTCACACCGGACTGAAATGGGCCCATGTCTACATCGGGCCTCTAACAGGCCGAAAGTCACTGGGCTGTAATTGGGGTGAACAATTAACGGGCCAGATCTGGCTTCGGGCCGTAAATGGGCCCAAATGTTTGGCGAACAATTAACGGGCCAGATCTGGCTTCGGGCTGTAAATGGGCCTTTATTAAGCATGCCGTTATTGGGCTGGCCCACTAGTACCTGAGTAAGTACTACGTGCCTTTGACTGGGCTGACCTTTTTAACCTATATGGGCCTCTGTTGGGCCCAGCCACGTGTCGACGTATCGTAGGCATGTTTCCTCCAATGGACGGGCGACATCTGGCCCACTGACGAGCTGACAGGTGTTCCCTCCAGCCAATCAGAATTTTACACGTGGGAATTTCCCATTGGTCCCGGCTGTTAACGGGTTATCGGATCCAAAACCGGACCCGATAGCTTAACGGCGTTCCGTTACGGTGGATGCCACATGTCGGTCACCCTTGACGAAAGCACTTCTGTGACGCGCGATTTATCATCATGGAAGTGGACACTTCCGTGATGATAATTTTGGTAATGTCATGGAACACTTCTACGACAGCACAGGTATGACTATCTTGATTCTGTCATAAATTTGTCATGGATGTACATCCATGACAGAAAACGTGACCTACAGTGACAAACACGTATCATCACGGAAGTGTTTTTTTTTGTAGTGTTGTCTAGAGTTTTACTAGCATAATGAATAACATTCAATTTCTTATCAACTCTTTGTCCTAGAACAACACCAACAACATAATCACTAGCATCACACACAATTTCAAAAGGCAAGTTCCAATCAGGTGGTTGAACAATAGGTGCAGATATTAAGGCTTTCTTGAGTGTTTCAAAGTCTTCAAGACAATCATCATCAAAAAACAAAAGGAATATCCTTTTGCAAAAGATTAGTAAGAGCCTAGAAATTTTAGAAAAGTCTTTGATAAATCTCCTATAGAAACCAGCATGACCTAGGAAACTATGAATACCTTCAATGTCCTTAGGACATGGCATTTTCTCAGTTGCATCAACCTTAGGTTGGTCCACTTCAATACCTCTTCCAGAAATTTTATGAAAAAGGACAATGCCTTCATTAACCATAAAGTGTCACTTCTCCCAATTCAAGACAAGATTTGTTTGTTCACATCTCTGCAAAACTCGCGCAAGGTTGCTTAAACAATCATCAAAAGACTTCCCATAAACAGAAAAGTCATCCATGAAATCCTCAACAATCTTTTCACAAAAATCAGAGAATATAGCAGTCATACATCTTTGAAAGGTAGCAGGTGCATTACATAAACCAAAAGGCATACGTCTATAAGAATAAGTTCCAAAGGGACAAGTAAAAGTGGTCTGTCCTTGATCAGGTTGAGAAATAGGTATTTGTGAAAAGCCAGAGTATCCATCTAAGAAGCAAAAGTCTGTGTGCTTAGATAATCTTTCAAGCATTTGATCAATAAAACACAAAGGGTAATGATCTTTTCTAGTTGCTTTGTTTAATTTTCTGTAATCAAATACCATTCTATAGCCTATAACAATTCTTTGTGGAATAAGTTCATTCTTATCATTAGGAACAACAGTTATACCTCCTTTCTTAGGGACACAGTGAACATGACTTACCCATCTACTATCAGCTATAGGATAGATTATACATGCTTCCAGAAGTTTTAAGATTTCCGTTCTTACCACTTTCTTCATCTTTGGATTCAACCGACGTTGGTGATCAACAATGGGTTTAGCATCAGGTTCCATATTAATTTTGTGCTGACATAGAGTGGGACTAATGCCCTTTAAATCATCAAGAGTATATCCAATAGCAGCCCGATCCTTCCTTAGAACTTTCAATAATCTTTCTTCTTCATGTTCTGAAAAGTTAGCACTAATAATAACAGGATATATCTTATTTTCATCAAGATAAGCATATTTCAAAGTGTCTGGCAATTGTTTTAATTCAAACACAGGATCACCTTTAGGTGGAGGAGGACCCCGTAGAGTTTCAACAGGCAAATTGTCTTTAAGCAGAGGACGCTGTTCAAAGAAAACCTTATCTATTTCATTTCTTTCATGCATGCGTAAATCATTTTCATGGTCTAGCAAATATTGTTCTAAAGGATCAGTAGGTGGAACAACAATAGAAGCAAGACCAATTAATTCATCCTTACTAGGCAATTCTTTTTCATGATGATTTCTACTAAACTTGGAAAAATTAAACTCACGAGACTCATCACCAAAGCTAACACCAACGGTTTGTTTCTTACAATCTATCTTAGCATTAACTTTATTCAAGAAAGGTCTACCAAAGATAATGGGACAAAAGTCATCTTGTGGGGAACCAAGAACAAGAAAATCAGTAGGGTATTTCATTTTCCCACACAAGACTTCAACATCTCTAATAATCCCAATTGGTGATATGGTGTCTCTATTAGCAAGTTTAATAGTAACATATATTTCTTCTATCTCAGCACGTATTATGTATTTCATTATTTTTTCATATAAAGTGTAAGGAATAGCACTCACACTAGCACCCATGTCACATAAACCATGATAATAGTGATCTCCTATTTTAACTGAAATAACAGGCATGCCAACAAGAGGTCTATGTTTATCTCTTTTATCAGGTTTAGCAATTCTAGCAGCTTCTTCACAGAAGTAAATAACATGCCAATCCATATCTTCTTCCAAGAGATCTTTAACCATAGCAATACTAGGTTCAACTTTAATTTGTTCATCAGGTTTAGGTGTTCTAATATAGCTTTTGTTAACCATAGTTGAAACTTTAGCATGCTCCTTTATCCTAACAGGGAAAGGTGGTTTCTCAATATAAGCACAAGGAACAACTAGATCAACATTATAAAGTATAGTTTGTTCTTTAACTGGTACTGGTTTTTTAATTTCTTCTTTAATAGGTGGGTGATATTTAAACCACTTCTCCTTAGGGAGTTCAACCTGAGTAGCAAATGATTCACAGAAGGAGGCTACTATCTCAGAGTCAAGTCCATATTTAGTGCTAAACTTTTGAAAAGCATCGGTATCCATAAAAGATTTACACAGTCATACTTAAGTTTAATACCTGACTCTTTACCTTCGTCGAGTTCCCAATCTTCATAGTTGCTTTTAATTCTTTCCAAAAGACCCCATCGGAATTCAATAGTCTTCTTCATAAAAGAACCAGCACAAGAAGTATCAAGCATGGTTTGATCATTACGAGAAAGCCGAGCATAAAAATTCTGGATAATAATTTCTCTTGAGAGCTCATGATTGGGGCATGAATATAACATTGAGTTAAGCCTCCCCCACGCTAGAGCGATACTTTCTCCTTCACGAGGCCAAAAATTATATATATAATTCCGATCACGATGAACTCGATGCATAGGATAATTTTTTTGGTGGAACTCCAATTTCAAACGATTCCAATTCCATGATCCAATATCATCGCACATCCTATACCATACCAAGGCTTTTCCCTTCAAAGATAAAGGGAAAACCTTTTTCATCACTTCATCCCTGGGTAAACCTGCAAGCTTAAACAATCCACAAATTTGTTCCACATATATCAAGTGCATATCAGCATGTTCAGTTCCATCTCCTGCATAAGGATTAGCTAGCAGTTGTTCCATCATACCCGAAGGGATTTCATATTCAATATTTTTAGTAGGTGCAGTAGGTTGAGGGGTAGCTAATTGTGGTTACGGACGAGGTGAAGATACCCCGAACAAACCCCTCAAAGGATTGTTTTCCATAGTAACAAGTGACAATAAATTTCAGCACACTATATAAATGTTTCCTTACCAAATTTCACTTACCAAAGGCGCTTCACTCCACGGCAACGGTGCCAAAAAATAGCCTTGATGACCCACAAGTATAGGGGATCAGTTGTAGCTCTTCCCGATAAGTAAGAGTGTCGAACCCAACGAGGAGCAAAAGTAAATGACAAGTAGTTTTCAATAAGGTAATGTCTGCAAGTGCTGAAATTGTAAGTAGAGGAGTAGTTTGATAGCCAGATAATTTGTAACGAGCAAGTAACGGTAGTAGTAACAAAAGTGCAGCAAGGTAGCCCAATCCTATTGAGGCAAATGACAGGCCAAAATGGTCTCTTATGATAAGCAAAGCGTTCTTGAGGGTACACGGGAATTTCATCTAGTCACTTTCATCATGTTGGTTTGATTTGTGTTCTCTACTTTGATAATTTGATATGTGGGTGGACCGGTGCTTAGGCGTTGTTCTTAATTGAACAAACCTTCTACTTATGATTAACCCTCCCGCAAGCATCCGCAACTACGAGAAAAGTATTAAGAATAAATTCTAACCATAGCATTAAACTTTTGGGTCCAATCGGTCCCTTACGAAATAGCGCATAAACTGGGGTTTAAGCTTCTGTCACTCTCGCAACCCACCATCTAATTGCTACTCCACAATGCATTCCCTTAGGCCCAAATATGGTGAAGTGTCATGTAGTCGACGTTCACATGACACCACTAAGGGAAAAAACATACATACTATCAAAATGTCGAACACATATCAAGTTCACATGATTACTTGTAACATGATTTCTCCTGTGACCTCAAGAACAAAAGTAACTACTCACAAACGATAAACACGTTCATGATCAGAGGAGTATTAAATAGCATAATGGATCTGAACATGTAATCTTCCACCAAATAAACCATATAGTAATCAACTACAAGATGTAATCAACACTACTTGTCACCCACAAGGGCCAATCTATAGTTCCGGTAACAAGATTGAACACAAGAGATGAACTAGGGTTTGAGATGAGATGGTGTTGTTGAAGATGTTGATGGAGATTTCCCTACCCCGGATGGGAGAGTTGTTGGTGATGATGATGACGATGATTTCCCCTCCGGGAGGGAAGTTCCTTCGGCGGAATCGCTCCACCGGAGGGCAAAAGTACTCCTGCCCAAGTTCCGCCTCGAGACGGCGGCGCTCCGGCCCGAAAGTCTCCCCCTTATTTTTTCTAGGTCAAAATCACTTATATACCAGTAGATGGGCACTGGAGGTGGGCCGAGGAGGCCACAACCCACCAGGGCGCGCCTGGGGGCCTGGCGCACCCAGGTGGGTTGTTTTTTTTTTGAATATATACTGTGTGGCAAAGCCCCACAGCCCTTTATTAAAAAAAGATCCACTGTACAAGTATAACAAACTATACAAGAAAGGAAAACAAAAGGGGAAAGAGTCTACCTATTAGCTAACTAACTGTACTTACTTTACAACAAAGAATCAATCCAAGCCAAAAGTTTCGGCCTGTTACAATCCTTCACCCTGTGAGCAAGCAAGGAAATGTCATGGATGAAATTACACTTCCAAGCACTGAAAGTAGCTCTCTCAGCTCTGAAAATTCTGCCATTTCGCTGGATCCAAATATTCCAGGCTGCAGTTAGTATGACTTCAACGAAGAAAGGGTGTGTGAAGTTGGACCTGGCGTGCAGGAGACATTGCAGGATATCTGAACATCCAGACCAATCAATACCCAAATAATTCCAGATTCTGCAGCTGAAAGTGCAGCGAAAAAATAGATGTATCCTATTCTCATACGCCAACTCACTGCAGATGAGGCAAAGATTATCATCCTGATTCGAACGCCAGTGTCTCCTAACCAGCATATCCTTGGTGTTAAGTCTATCAAAGAACAAAAGCCGGCCAAACACCTTGATCTTCATGGTGCATTTACTTTGCCAAAGCCATTTGCAGGGTTGTATTGTAGGCAAGTGGGAGTGCATGATCCTGTAGAAACTTTTTGCCGTATACCCTCCTGATTGACCAGGCCATATCCAAACATCAGGGATGGTGGGGTCTCTGTCTAACTGCATGATCCAATTTTCCAATGTGTGCAACTCAGCAGCAGCTTCCTGAGAAAGAGGCAGATAAAACATGGAGAAGAGATCCTGGGATTGGAGAAATTCCCTCACAGAGATCCTGTCATTAATGACAAAAGGAAACAACCTTGGCAATCTCCAACAGAGGGGTCGAGCAGAGTCCCCAATGTGCCAGGAATTAGTCCAGAAAAGGGTAGAATCACCCATGTTGATGTGGACTGAAGCAATAGCAGTGTAAGCCTCATGCAGCTTCAGAATATCTCTCCACCAGAAAGATCCAACAGTAGCTGTTGCCTGTGGGATCCCGTGATCATAGTAACTATTCCATATGAGGGTCACCCAAGGAACATCAACCTTGTTATAGAATTTATGCAGATGCTTGAGAAGCAGCCCTTGGTTCTGAATGTTCAGATTAATAATGCCTAAACCACCCTTATCTCTGGGCCTGCAAACAAGCTCCCAAGCAGCCAGGGACTGTTTTGGAACATCATTATTACCCCTCCAAAGACATTGCCTGAAGATCATGTCCAGTTGCTTAATGATCCCCGCTGGGATATTGAGAGTACACAAAAAGTATATTGGCAGAGAGGTCAAGACAGAGGTGAGGAGCTGCAAACGAGAGCCTTGATTCAGCATAGAAGAGCTTGCAGTTAACCTCCTTTCAAGGCTGTCAACTAAGGGCATGAGGTCAACGATCCTAGGCCTTGTAGTTCCCAATGGCAATCCAAGATAAGTAAATGGAAGTTGGCCAATTTTACAACCAAGAATAGCAGCAAGTCTGTCAGCCTCCTCATTAGACATATTTAGTGGGATCATTGAGGATTTAGAAAAGTTGACCTTTAAACCAGTGGATTGTTGAAATGTAAGCAGCATATTCTTGAGGGCCACAAGCTCATCATCCTTAGCTGCAAGAAATAGGATCGTATCATCCGCATATTGAATGAACCCAGGTGGGTTGTGCCCGCCTGGTGGCCCCCCTCTAGTGGTTATTGGCCCCAGTATTTCTTAAATATTCCATAAAAAATCTCGGTGAAGTTTTAGCTTATTTGGAGTTGTGCAGAATAGGTGGCCTGGCGTAGCTTTTCCAGGTCCAGATTTCTAGCTGCCGGAATTCTCCCTCTTGGTGTGTACCTTGCAATTTATGAGAGAAAAGGCATTAGAATTACTCCAAAAAGCATTATTATGGATAAAAGCATTATAAATAACAGTAAGAAAACATGACGCAAAATGGACGTATCAACCGCCCACAACTCTTTGTGTTCTACTCGTGCATATCATCTACGCATGGACCTGGATCTAATGCCACTGTTGGGAAACGTAGCATGCAATTTCAAAAAAATCCATACGCTCACGCAAGATCTATCTAGGAGATGCATAGCAACGAGAGGGGGAGAGTGTGTCCACGTACCCTCGTAGACCCGAGGCAGAAGCGTTTGACAACGTGCTTGATGTAGTCGAACTTCTTCTCATTTCGACCAATCAAGCACCGAACGTACGTCACCTCCGAGTTCCACACATGTTCAGCTCGATGACGTCCCTGGCCTTCTTGATCCAGCAAGGTGTCGAGGAAGTAGATGAGTTCCGTCAACACGACGGCGTGGTGACGGTGATGGTGAAGTGATCCGCGCAGGGCTTCGCCTAAGCATCACGAGAATATGACCGGGGGTGTAAACTGTGGAGGGGGCACCGCACACGGCTAACAGTTGATGTTGTATGTGCTAGGCGCCCCCCTCCTCATATATATAGGTGGGAGGGAGAGGGGAGCAGCCATAGGAGGCACCCAAGTAGGAGGAATCCTACTTGGAGTCCCTCCCAAGCCGCGCCCCCCTGCCATATATAACCGAGGGGGAAGGAAAGAGGGGGGGAGAGGGAAGGAAGTAGGAATCCTAATCCAAACTTTCCTTGCCCTCCCCACATCCCTTCTCCTCCTCATAGGGCTAGCCTCTATAGGGGCACACTAGGGCTGGTGTCCCATAAGGCCCATATCTTTGCCGGGGGTGCCCGAAACTCCTTTCCGGTGACCCGATTGTTGGGTAACGAACTATTTCAAAAAAAATCTTATGATCACGCAAGATCTATCTAGGAGATGCATAGCAACGAGACGGGAGAGTGTGTCGACGTACCGTCATAGACTGAAAGCAGAAGCGTTTAGTAACGCGGTTGATGTAGTCGAACGTCTTCATGATCCAACTGATCCAAGCACCGAACATACGGCACCTCCGTGTTCAGCACACGTTCAGCACGATGACGTCCCTCGAGCTCTTGATCTAGTTGTGGACGAGGGAGAGTTCCGCCAGGACGAGACGCGGTGACGGTGATGATGAAGTTACCGGCACAGGGCTTCACCTAAGCACTACGACGATATGACCGAGGTGTTAAACTATGGAGGGGGGCACCGCACACGGCTAAGAGATTGTCTGTTTTCCTTTGGGTGCCCCCTTGCCCACGTATATAAAGTAGGAGGAGGCCGGCCAAGGAGGAGGCGCGCCAAGGGGGGGAGTCCTACTAGGACTCCAAACCTAGTATGATTCGCCCCCCTTTCCTTCCAACGGAGAGGGGGAAAGGGGAAAGGAGGGAGAGGGAGAAGGAAAGAGGGGGGCCGCGCCCCCTCCCCTTATCCAATTCAGATTGGGGAAAGGGGGCGCACCCCACCTCCTATGGCCTGCTTCCTCTCCTCCACTATGGCCCAATAGGCCCAATAACTTTCCCGGGGGGTTCCGATAGCCTCCCGGTAATTCGATCAATCCCCAAATTATTGGAACCATTCCGTTGTCCGTATATAACCTTCCAATATATCAATCTTTACCTCTCGACCATTTCGAGACTCCTCGTCATGTCCGTGATCTCATGTGGGACTCCGAAAAAACTTCGGTCATCAAATCACATAACTCATAATACAAATCATCATCGAACATTAAGCGTGCGGACCCTACGGGTTCGAGAACTATGTAGACATGACCGAGACACATCTCCGGTCAATAACCAATAGCGGAACCTAGATGCTCATATTGGCTCCCACATATTCTGCGAAGATCTTTATCGGTCAAACCGCATAACAACATACGTTATTCCCTTTGTCATCGGTATGTTACTTGCCCGAGATTCGATCGTTAGTATCATCATACCTAGTTCAATCTCATTACCGGCAAGTCTCTTTACTCATTTCGTAATACATCATCCCGTAACTAACTCATTAGTCACATTGCTTGCAAGGCTTATAGTGATGTGCATTGCCGAGAGGGCCCAGAGATCCCTCTCCGATACACGGAGTGAAAAATCCTAATCTCGATCTATGCCAACCCAAAAAACACCTTCGGAGACACCTGTAGATCATCTTTATAATCACCCAGTTACGTTGTGACGTTTGATAGCACACAAGGTGTTCCTCTGGTATTCGGGAGTTGCATAATCTCATAGTCACAGCAATATGTATAAGTCATGAAGAAAGCAATAGCAATAAAACTTAACGATCATTATGCTAAGCTAACGGATGGGTCTTGTCCATCACATCATTCTCCTAATGATGTGATCCCGTTCATCAAATGATAACACATGTCTATGGTTAGGAAACTTAACCATCTATGAATAACAAGCTAGTCAAGTAGAGGCATACTAGGGACACTTAGTTTTGTCTATGTATTCACACATGTATCAAGTTTCCGGTTATTAAAATTCTAGCATGAATAATAAAGATTTATCATGATATAAGGAAATATAAATAACAACTTTATTATTGCCTCTAGGGCATATTTCCTTCACCGATAAGTACCCGGTACCCTCCGGAACACTTCCGGTGACTGAATACCATCGTCCTATATATCAATCTTTACCTCTCGACCACTTCGAGACTCCTCGTCATATCCGTGACCTCATTCGGGACTCCGAACAACATTCGGTCACCAAATCACATAACTCATATAAAACTATATCATCATCGAACGTTAAGCGTGCGGACCCTACGGGTTCGAGAACTATGTAGACATGACCGAGACACCTCTCTGGTCAATAATTAATAGAGGAACCTAGATGCCCATATTGGCTCCTACATATTCTACGAAGATCTTTTTCGGTCGAACCGTAATGACAACATACGTTATTCCCTTTGTCATCGGTATGTTACTTGCCCAAGATTCGATCGGTGGTATCTTCATAACTAGTTCAATCTCGTTACCGGCAAGTCTCTTTACTCGTTGCGTAATTCATCATCCTCCAACTAACTCATTAGTCATATTGCTTGCAAGGCTTATTATGATGTGCATTACCGAGAGGGCCCAGAGATACCTCTCCGATACTCGGACTAACAAATCCGAATCTCGATCTATGCCAGCCCAAGAAACACCTTCGGAGATACCTGTAGAGCATCTTTATAATCACCCAGTTACGTTGTGATGTTTGATAGCACACAAGGTATTCCTCCGGTATCCGGGAGTTGCATAATCTCATAGTCGAAGGAATATGTATTTGACATGAAGAAAGCAATAGCAATAAAACTGAACGATCAACATGCTAAGCTAACGGATGGGTCTTGTCCATCATATCATTCTCCTAATGATGTGATCCCGTTCATCAAATGACACACATGTCAATGGTTAGGAAACTTAACCATCTTTGATTAACGAGCTAGTCTAGTAGAGGCTTACTAGGGACACGGGGTTTTGTCTATGTGTCCACACATGTATCAAGTTTTCGGTTAATACAATTCTAGCATGAATATTAAACATTTATCATGATATAAGGAAATATAAAATAACAACTTTATTATTGCCTCTAGGGCATATTTCCTTTAGTCTCCCACTTGCACTAGAGTCAATAATCTAGTTCACATCGCCATGTGGTTAACACCCAAAGGGTGTGATCATGTTTTGTTTGTGAGAGAGGTTTAGTCAACGGGTCTGCCACATTCAGAACCATATGTATTTTGCACATTTCTATGTCTACAATGCTCTGGACGAAGCTACTCTAGCTAAATGCTCCCACTTTCAATATGTATCCAGCTCGAGACTTAGAGTCATCCAGATCGTTGTCAAAGCTTGCATCGACGTAGCTCTTTACGACAAACTCTTTATCACCTCCATAACCGAGAAATATTTCCTTAGTCCTCTAAGGATAATTTTGACCGCTGTCCAGTGATCTACTCCTAGATCACTATTGTACTCCCTTGCCAAACTCATGGCAAGGTATACAATAGGTCTGGTACACAGCATGGCATACTTTATAGAAGCTATGGTTGAGGCATAGGGAATGACTTTCATTCTCTCTCTAGCTTCTTCCATGGTCTGGCTTTGAGTCTTAATCAACTTCACACCTTGCAACACATGCAAGAACCCTTTCTTTGACTGATCCATTTTGAACTTCTTCAAAATCTTGTCAAGGTATGTGCTTTGTGAAAGTCCTATTAAGCGTCTCGATCTATCCCTACAGATCTTGATGCCCAATATATAAGTAGCTTCACCGAGGTCTTTCATTGAAAAAATTATTATTCAAGTATCCTTTTATGCTATCCAGAAATTCTATATCATTTCCAATCAACAATATGGCATCCACATATAATATCAAAAATGCTACAGAGCTCCCACTAACTTTCTTGTAAATACAGGCTTCACCATAAGTCTGTATAAAACCATATGCTTTGATCACCTTATCAAAGCATATATTCCAACTCCGAGATGCTTGCACCAGTCCATAGATGGATCGCTGGAGTTTGCACACTTTGTTAGCATCTTTAGGATCGACAAAACCTTCTGGTTGCATCATATACAACTCTTCTTTAAGAAATCCATTAAGGAATGCAGTTTTGACATCCATTTGCCAGATTTCATAAAATGTGGCAATTGCTAACATGATTCGGACAGACTTAAGCATTGCTACGAGTGAGAAAATCTCATCGTAGTCAACACCTTGATCTTGTCAAAAACCTTTTGTGACAAGTCGAGCTTTGTAGATAGTAAAACTACCATCAACGTCTGTCTTCCCCTTGAAGATCCATTTATTCTCAATGGCTTGCTGATCATCAGGCAAGTCCACCAAAGTCCGCACTTTGTTCTCATACATGGTTCCTATCTCAGATTTCATGGCCTCAAGCCATTTATCGGAATCTGGGCTCATCTTCGCTTCCTCATAGTTCGTAGGTTCGTCATGGTCTAGTAACATGACTTCCAGAACAGGATTACCGTACCACTCTGGTGCAGATCGTGCTCTGGTTGACCTACGAGGTTCGGTAGTAACTTGATCTGAAGTTTCATGATCATTATCATTAGCTTCCTCTCTAGTTGTTGTAGGCATCACGGGAACAGTTTTCTGTGATGAGCTACTATCCAATTCGAGAGAAGGTACAATTACCTCATCAAGTTCTACTTTCCTCCCACTCACTTCTTTCGAGAGAAACTCCTTCTCTAGAAAGGATCCATTCTTAGCAACAAATATCTTGCCTTCGGATCTATGATAGAAGGTGTACCCAACAGTTTCTTTTGGGTATCCTATGAAGACGCACTTCTCCGATTTGGGTTCGAGCTTATCAGGATGAAGCTTTTTCACATAAGCATCCCAACCCCTAACTTTAAGAAACGTTAGCTTAGGTTTCTTGCCAAACCACAGTTCATATGGTGTCGTCTCAACGGATTTAGACAGTGCCCTATTTAACGCGAATGCAGGTGTCTCTAATGCATAACCCCAAAACAATAGTGGTAAATCGGTAAGAGACATCATATATCGCACCATACGTAATAAAGTACGGTTACAACGTTCGGACACACCATTATGCTGTGGTGTTCCAGGTGGTGTGAGTTGTGAAACTATTCCACATTGTTTTAAATGAAGGCCAAACTCGTAACTCAAATATTCGCCTCCGCGATCAGATCGTAGAAACTTTATTTTCTTGTTATGATGATTCTCCACTTCACTCAGAAATTCTTTGAACTTTTCAAATGTTTCAGACTTGTGTTTCATTAAGTAGATATACCCATGTTTGCTGAAAGCATCTGTGAAGGTCAGAAAATAATGATACCCGCCGCGAGCCTCAACACACTACAAAAAAAGACACATCTATGACATTTTGGGCCAAACGAAAAAAAATCTGTCATACTTATGACACTTCTATGACGATAATTGTGACAAAACCCGATATCATCATAGATGTGGTGGGCTCCTACTTCTATGACAAAAAATCATGACCGAAAATGGGCTTTTCTACCTGGGCGGGCCGGAGACGCAGCTGCATGACATTCTTTGGGCCGTCCATGATAGAAAAAACCGTGGTAGAAGCGAGGGCGAGGAAAATATCGGGGAGTTCCCGGTTATGGTGGGTGGCCAGGGGCCGAGCGATGCGCGTTTCTCTCGTACGTACACGCGTGTGTGTGAGGCGTTGGGCTCTAATTGAACCCGAGCAAGGCGTTGGGCTCTAACTGAACCTGAGCGATTACACTTTAGGCTACGCGTTACTGAACCCGAGCGATCGATCGATCCCCTGCTGTTAACTGAACCCGAGTGATTCCTTCGCTACTGCTGCTAACTGAAGCCGATCAATGCTGCCTCTGGATGAACAGTGAGCGTTGTTGGGGGGGTGGATGAACAGTTCCCGGTGGGGGATTAGATGAACAGGACCCCGTGGTAGTAGAGGCAGTTGCCGCTGGATGAACTGTACCCCGATCTATCGAGCCGGTGGACAAACAGGACCCCGTGGATGGGTGGATGAACAGGACCCCGTGGAGGGCTGGATGAACAGGACG
The DNA here is from genome assembly GCF_018294505.1 of Triticum aestivum. Lineage (NCBI taxonomy): Eukaryota > Viridiplantae > Streptophyta > Magnoliopsida > Poales > Poaceae > Triticum > Triticum aestivum. The sequence goes on from NC_057802.1 coordinate 370,931,955, forward strand.
ACCCCGTGGAGGGCTGGTTGAACAGTAGCCGGTGGAGGGCTGGATGAACAGTAGCCCGTGGAGGCATGGTTGAACAGGACCCCGTGGAGAGGGCTGGTTGAACAGTAGCTGGTGGAGGAGCACGCGGTGGAGGCTGGATGAACAGGAGCCCGTGGATGAACAGTCGCAGGTGGAGGCTGGAGGAGGTCGACGGTGGATGAACAGTAGCCCGTGGAGGCTGGAGAAGGTCGATGGTGGAGATGAACAGTATCCCGTGGAGTCCCGTTTTGCGGTACGCCACACCCCTCCCGATGGACAGGACTCCCGTTTCGCCATAGCGCTCCAACACAAGTCCGTTTCCTCTGTTTTGCGGTACACCACACCCATCCCGATCAACAGGACCCCGTTTCGACCGTAGGAGGTCCGTTTCCTCCGTTTTGCGATACGCCAGACCCCTCCCAATGAACAGGATCCCGTTTCGACTGTGGCCGGTCGAACACAAGGCCGTTTCCTCTGTTCTGCGGTACGCCAGGCCTCGTTTCCATCGGCTGTTCCATCCAAACCGGTTGGCTCCCGATGAACACGACGTATTCCGACCCAGTCGGTTGCCTCCCGATGAACAGGATGTTGTTTCTCCATTCCGACCCAGCCGGTTCACTACCCGATGAACAAGACACCGTTGCTGTCGTCCGTTGCCTCTCCATGTACACAAGCCCTGACCGTCCGTATATATATGCGCGAGTAGGCGTTCGAGACCCCGCCCGTATATATGTGCGTGGCCGTATTTACTTTCTTGCACCCTGGCTACTGTACGTACGTGTACATGCTACGTGCGCGCCTCTACTACGACACGTGCACGCCTCTACTACAACACGTGCCCTTCCTTACACGGCCTTGGTTCATCGCTGCAGTCTGCAAACAGACCGATCATATGTACGTACACGTTCACGACCAGAATGACGATGCTACGTACGCTTCGACCAGGTGGGTTCCTACTGTCAGGCACTTCCTTGCGTGCGAAGATGTAGCTGGTGGGTCCCAACAGTCAGGGGACGAATCATTTTTTCCCCGTAATATGGATGCACTTCCTTGCGTGCGAAGATGTAGCTGGTGGGTCCCAACTGTCAGGGGTAAACATTTTTTCGCGAAATACGGTGGCCCGTCCAGTGGGTCCCTGCTGTCAGGTAGAGGAATCATTGTTTTGCGTGTAATAAGGAGGCATTTCCTTGTGTGCGGCCGTGGATCCAGCTGTCAGCCTCTGCACGTACAGTCCACGTCCGATGGATGTCGTTCCTTGACCATGTTGACCACGCCGCGCCGAGAGCACCAGGGCGGTGGACGACGACGAGGCCTAGGAAGGGAACGACACGGAGCCGGGGAAGACGCAGCAGTGGAAGCCCACGCGGTGGGGAGTACAAGGGTTTACTGGTCCGGCTGCCATCGCCGGAAAATAACAGGAAGTGTGGGTGAGTAGAGGAATGGCCTGGCCAAAAATGGAGTAGGGTGGTGCGGTGCGGTCTGTGCGGCAGCACAGCCGGCCACGGGAGGCGGGAGCAGGCACTCCCACTAGCGCTGGTTTGGGCAGCTGGAGCAAGAAGACCAGAGGTTGAAGAAGCACTACGGCCGTTGGATCGACATCGTACGGTCTCTGCAGCTAGAATCATTTATATTGACTAAGTTGACAAAGCCCTTGGTACACGTCAACTTAGTAGGCCCATAGGTCAGCCTCCGAAACGGTGCGCCCCAGATGTCAGGGGGAGGAATCATTTTTTGGGCGGCTGAAGTTAGAATATCCGAGATTGAAGAAGAAGCACGACATCCAACGGCCACTACTACTAGAACCGTGTGTTGACTATAAGTTGACAAAGCCGTGCATACGCGTCAACTTACTTATTTTTTAGGGGACGCGTCAACTTAGTAGGCCCACAAGTGTGTGGCAGAGAACTTATAGCCCATTTGCGATTTGTAAGAATGTACAACCCATTTTTGAATTCTAATGGAATTTACTACATCCCATTTACAGTTTGTTAAAAGTACAGCCCATTTTCTAGCTAGGACAACGATTAATAATTTCAACCAACCGTTCAAAACAGAATTCAATAAAATTTCCCACATTTTGATGGGATCCGAAATATTTTTATCCCGAAATTTCTAGTCAGATTAAATACAATTTCAATATAAATTTGTATTACGTAAAAATCCAACGAAACATTGCGCGCGTAACAATTAATGAAATTAAAATTTTCAAAATCCAAAAGTAATATTTTATAAACTAATTACGTGTTTGATGAATTTTTTATAGTTAATGCCCAGTTTTTATAATTACATCCATTTATTATTTTTAAATCCCATTTTCTTGTTAAGCCTAATGCATCCCTCCTAGGAATGATTTGCAGCCCAGCGGGGCGGAGAATAACAAGTTGACCCAGATTGTGTACAATTGTCGGCCCATGATGTTGAAAAAAAAGGCTTGTGTAGTACAGTACAACCTGATTGTGTGTGTACAACTTTCATGGCTACTCAGCCCATGTTCAGCAACGCCGGAAAGGCCCAAACAAGGCTTCTGTACAACTTTTTGAAATCACTGAGCTCAATTAATAACTTAAGAAAAAAGGCAGAGTACAGTGGAACCTAATTAAAAGCTGTCACGAGCAAAGAAATAATTCAACAGGTCCCACTTGTGTGTGTGTGTGTGTGTGTTTGTGTGTGTGTGTGTGTGTGTGTGAGAGAGAGAGAGAGAGAGAGAGAAACCCATCGGTCAATGCTCGTAAATACATCTTTCAGCCATATGCATTGATGATGCTCAGTAAAAACTTATATAGTTGACACAATCATATAGAACATCATAGCACACTGAACTTGCATACAAAAATTTCACGCAGGCGGCACAATCAGGGTGGAAGCAGTGGATCGGTACGGGTAGGGCTATGTTGAAACCAACGAACTCGTACATAACGGTTCATCGTCTTTATCAATGACGGGGAAATATCTTGAATGATGTGCAAAGAAATCAGACAGACAACACAATATATAAGTTCTGCTAGAACATTAAGTTGACGTACAACCCTTTCTAAAAAAATAGGTAAAAAATAGAACAGGTCACAATCAAACGTACTGGCACATGAGTGCTTCACACCCATAGCTCGGATTTAACTAGTACAATATCTGATAAGATTCAGTTGTTACCTCAAATTAGAGCACATCCAGGCAGCCAGCGCTGCCTCTTCTCCCAAAGAAGCAGTGGCCTCCGCCGCGCGATGGAGTAGGCCCTGTGCCATCCATTGTTCCGAGCAACACGGGGAAAGTCTGACGTTGACTCTTGTACTGGACATCGTCCACGGACCCGGGCACCAGCGGCGATGGCAGGACTTTGATGGATGGATTGACTACTTCTTCGACATGCACGAACACTCGATACAGGTACATCCCTAACATGGTCCGCGGCGGCCTTGGTGGCGACGAATAGTACAACCCCGGTTCCTGCACCGGTATCTCAACACCAATCAGCTTTGGTATGGTGGACGGCTTCTTCATCCATGCCATAACCGTCAGAGCCCAGCTGTCTGGAGGAACAAACATACTTACGAGCTCACCTCCAAGGTCGTTGATAAGCTCATTCATGGACTCGCTATTCCAAGCACGTCGAGGCATGCCGTGGAAGGTAAGCTTTGTTAAAAACTCAAGCTCAGAGGGCACCGAGCCCCGTCCTGGGTGCCACCGATCAAAGCTCACCAGCGCGCCATCGCAGAACAAACGCCGGGAAGGTTTGAACACACGACTGCAGTCGAAAGTTGTCGGGAACCTGACAAAGAAATCAGCCGATGGCGGACAGACTTCGACGAGCAAGTCACTTATTTGGATGCCGTGCGCAATGCCTAGAGCTTTGACAAGGTCGTCCGGCGAGACGGGAGGCCGGTCGCCATTGATGGTTACCGTCAGCACTTTGCCGGCAAACTGGTCGTCAAGCGCCGCCATGCCACTGTTGAGCGACAGCACGCAGCGCCCGAAGGCAGGACGGACCTCAGGATCTCCGGCTCGGAGATCCGCGTTGACAGGCAACATGATAGTGCGCTTGAGTACAGGGAGTGCAGGAGGGGGATTTGGGGGAACTGGAGTAGGAATTGAGATTCCAAAGGTAGGGGAGGGGCGGGAGATTGGGGATGAAAAGGTAGCATGAATTTCGAACATGCGCCAATATGCTCTCAGCGCGCAAGCGCACGAAAACACCTGTGGCGCCCACATGTCGGCCTAAGAGTCCCTATTCTTTCTTTTTTTGAGAGGCCGGCCTTTTTTTAGGATTTGTTGAGAGCCCGGCCTAAGAGTCATAATTAACCTATTTGGCATTGCGTTACTACTCGGCCCATATTCAACAACACCTCACTGGCCCAAACAAGTGTACATCATCGAAAAGACACTGAGCTCAAATTATAAATTGAAAAAAGGAGATATACTCTGAACACTAGAGAATGATGATGCCCTCATTTAGCCCACCAGCAGTTCGAGACAATAAACAGTTCGAAACAATGATATATACAACATTCAAACACTGAGTAGTGACTACTACTGACATAAACAGCAAGACATGATATATAGTTCATAAGAAGTCTTGCTACACCACCAAAACGCACCCATCTGCAGCGCTCAGACTCTCGTGATCCAGATGAGAATGACATTCTAAATAGAGACAACTATTACATAGTAAGATTGACATAGACGAGGATGACCAGATGACAAGAAATATGCATAACAAAAGAGAGAACTACCCATCCAGAACAAGCAGCAAAGACAACAAGTCATTCGAAGAGGGATGATCCAACACCATCATAATTTGCAGCCCCGGTTCAGCCACCAGTGATCCGGAGACACCAGTACTCCACCCTTTTGACGGAACAGCCCAATTACCTATCAATCTGAAGGCTTGAACCACATCACTGCCTGTCGGACTCGACACATCCAAGGATCAAAGTTAATCCAGATGCCTTTGTCATTCTCACCTTCTTTTGGCTGCAGGCTGTATCATTGACAATCAGGGGAGTTTGCTCCCGAACTCCTAGGGCTCGTCGTGTAGACACAGTTTTCCATAGCAAACAGAGCCTCTCTGCCATCAAGGTCCTTGCCAACGGTGATCTCCTGGTTAATCGGATAATTGAGTCCGAGAAACAGAGAGCGTGAACCAAGGCTGTTTACCCGCCTCCAACTCAAAAATCTTGAAGGCCCCAACAAGTTGGTATCCTGCTCATAGACGTAATAACCACTGTCCGGATACTCACATATTTCACGGTGCTTGCATACAGTGGGGTTTTTGCAATATAACTTTTCCGGCTCATGTGTCCGAATGATCATCAGTCTTTTGCCGTCAACTGATCGAGCGAGGAACCAGTTATGCTTCCCTATTTTTGGCAAAGGTGGTGTGATTACAAAGGGCAGCAACTGTAGGGACACTGCATCATATAAAAAAGGACAGGCATTGTTAATGTAAGATCAGCATTGTTCAGAGTATGAGTAGGATAATGCAAGAAACAACTTTGATATGTCCCTGTTGGAACTGGGAGAAAAATACTGGGAAGTATACTGGGTTCGAAAATATAGAAGTGCCATGCATGGTTATACTCATGTTATCTCACAATCGATTCTTCACAGGAAACTACCATGTCATGCATGTTATGTAATCATGTTCTGTCCTCACAAACAAATTCTTCAACGAAACTAACATACCATGCATTGTTAGGCCCTCCACTATGTAGGCCAAAACCGATGCCAAATTTACTTTTTGAACATTTGGCACCGGTGCCCTACATAGCCCAGCCGATGCCAAATAAAAATTTCAGGGCATCGATTCCTCTACTTGCTCCGACGCCACATATCGTTGAGGCAATAAACTAAGCAGCCACTGTACTTTTGCATGCGAGGCACCACCGGCGAGACACTGCTTTGAGCTGATATATTACTAGTTTATACGTAGGTGGGCCAGAGGTGGATGGGTGCCAAATCCTTCACGTTGTGGTGCCGGTGCTAAACTTTTTACATTTGGCATCGAAGTGTATGTGGCAAACTTTTTAAATTTCTGGCACCGAACACATAGTGGAGGGCCTTATATACTCATGTTCTGTGGACAAATTTTTTGTGAGCATATTATTCTAGCCATTGATTGCTGAAGGGCGAACATAGGTATGTACACATGGTAAGCATTACAGGATTTCACCATTTCCAAATATAGAGTTCTCCATATGCACATTTACTTCCCTAATGTATGGTTAGATAAAACCAACAGTGTGATGCATGTTTCTACATGATGAAAATGAGGAAACTAACATGGCCATTGATACACACTCATATTTAGTAGTATATAGATTACTATAAAAATAAGGAGAGTATCAATATCTTCCTAACCGTTTGATTATTCAGGGGTACAAATTGGCTATAATGACATGGTCACAGTCGCATGAATTAACTCATTCCAAATATAGCTGATTTACGGTGTCTCTAATACATTGCCATATTTCTACTCAAATTCTGCTCAAACAGGGATATGTCAATCATCACAAAAAGTTCAAACAGTGTCATGCCGTCATCAGTAACATCAGACAGAAACAACTTACACGCGCCGTCCTAGCAATACGTGGTGCCATTTGCTTTGTTGATTGCGTAGATGATGCCATTGTGTTCAATAGCATCACAGAAGTGTGTATCAGCTTTGACGATGATCCACTGCGAGCTGAGCTGGCTCCATCTAACGAACGCACCGGCGGAAAGATAGGCGAGTCCCTTGTCGAACAAGGCAATTAGTTTGAAGTCTGCGTAATCCGCATGTCGTGTGGGCACTTGGAAGATTACAATCTTTTGCAAAACAAGGTGCCTCCAACTGACGACGTAATCTAGATGACTTGGACCGTGACGGTAAAACTCTATATCATCCAACAGAGGAAGGATAATCTCATGGGAGGTCTGTAAGTTCACGAGCACCAACTTTTTCCCATCTTCTCTGACGGCAGCCATCCAGTGGGAGTTCATGCCGACCCAGTACATACCTGCAAGAAGTTTCAGGCGATGGTGATAGGATCAAAGTCGAGGGAAATGATGTACGGCGACCCAGTACATACGTGCAAAGAAGTTTCAGCTAATGGAGGTCGGATTGAAGTCGAGGGGCATCATGTACGCCTCAGTATCTTGGTGAGCAAATCTCACAAGACTAGATAGCAGCAAGCAGGGTGTCTTCAAAAGTTAAGGCCTCGCTTCGACGATGGCCATGTGCATGCCCCTCGAGTATGCAGCCAGCCGCAGGGCGCTCAACATATCCATACACGAACAACAGAGATCGAGGACGTCACGGGGGACATTGCTCCAATCGCGGCTCATATGAAGGCTGCGCGGTTCGCGTTCGGCCATGGTGGGATTTGGAAGGTGGGGTTTTGGGGGGCTTGATTTACGGGGTAGAAGGCTCTCGGTGCTAGAGCGGCTAGCGAGGGAATAGTGGTGCTGGGGGAGGCGAGCGAGGCGAGGGTACGCGGGGGCACAGTGAGATGATGAAGAGTGACTTCAGGATCTCCGGCGAGACAGAGACGGAGATCGAGATGTAGTGGTGCGAGGGGAGAGGGGGACGAAGCGAGGCATGCTATACAGCGGCGGTGACAGTGACTGCACAGTGCACAAGGTGAGGCTGACTTTGGTAACCCGGACACGCCGCCTGGACTGGTGTCACCTCGGGCGCAGGGTCTTGTCACTTCACTGTGAGGACCGGATGAATAAGAGTATTTTGACCATCAAGTGTACCACAGTTGTACTACTACTAGTAGTAGGAGTAGTAGGAACATGAGTAGTACTCCCATGCTAGCATGCCTCTGGGTTCACTTCATCCTCCGGGTATCATCCATATTGCGAGCAGAACCAAATTCTCGTGCATGCGGAAGCGTGAAGAAGGACTTTTCTTTTTTGAGGATAATCGAATATTCCTTAACTAGAGAATGTTGTGTCTCCCACGCATGCGCCAATATCCATCCAAACCAGCTACGACACATTTTTTTATCCGTTTGCATAGGTCCCACCTGTCAGGAGGGGTGCAGAAATAAAAAGGAATCGTAAAATGTCTCACCACGGTGATTCGAAAGAGTGACCTCAACTAGCTAGTGGAACATGTAGAGCTAGAAGGATGGACACGTACAGGGACAGGCCTCACTCCTCAGTCTACCCGCGTAGCCTTTTCGTTTAGTCTACCTAGCAGTCTAATCAACTGCCTGTAGGCCACTTCTCCCATTTACTTCTCCATCGGGAACCGATTTTCCTCGGCTTTTTCACTACTCCTTCATATTCATTTGCATCCAAACCACACCGCATTCATATTGTTTTAACCTCTTCACATCCTCCTGGAGTAATTCAGAAGCCCCTATAAATAATCATCTTCTTCAGCTAGACAAGCCATCTAATCCTAATTCTCCAAACCATAGCCCTCCGGTCCAGCGGTTCCAAATGAAGAAAGAGATCGAGATGCAGGTTTTTAGCGTCCAACATGTCCTCGTCGAAGGGTCGTTGAGCATAGTTGCCACAGTCACCGACCACCCAAGGGTTGTTCAGAAGTGGATCAACAATGTATCCAACTCCCTCCAAAAGGTGGAGATGAAGGTCATCGGTCCCGACGCAGAGTACACGGAGAGTGCCACTGGGAAGATTCAATGCGCCGCCGTCCTTCAGCTGTGCCTCGAAGATGATGTTTTGGTGTACCACATCATACACGCGCCCTTCATACCAGATGAGCTTCACAATTTCTTGTCTCGGGAGGACATATACTTCTGTGGGGCAGCCATTGCAGGGGACAAATAGAAGTTGGAGCCGTACAATCTTGATTTGAAAAGCATCACTGACGTACAAACCAAAATAAAAATTCCTGTAGAAGATTGCGATTCCCACGATGCCGCTCCAACCCACGGCACCAAGTCCCCCGACGTGCGCCTCACCCCTCTCGGCCGCATCGCCCCTCTGCCTTTGTGTGCATGACATGTGGGCAAACTAAAATGCGGGGAGCACCAAGTTTCTACCACAGCCACACGTGATTCCCACGATGCCGCTCGAACCCATGACACCACACGTCCCCCGACCTGCGGCTCACCCATCTCGGCCCCACTGCCCCTCTTCCTTCGGGAGCATTACATGTGGACTAGCCACCTATCGAGTCCACATGTTATTGACTCAAATGCAGGTGTAGTAAGGCGCTGAAGCTCAGTCCCGATGGCCCCGAGAGGTAAATGTAACTCCTGGGCCAGGCCTTGTGGTGCTACCGCTGTACGAACTCGTGCCGAACTCAAGATTTGTTTCTTTACTATACATGCACCAACGATTTAATGTAGATTGTAATCTCAACATGTGATGGGGAGCTCTAAATTTGAATTTGAAACTTATAAAACAAAAAAAAATCAAAACAAATAAACTGGGAGAGAGGGAGTATACCGTAGGATGTGTCCCATACGAAACAAGTCCCCTAGTTTGTCACCGCGACGATGCGGTCAAAAGGAGCACAGCGTCTTCGTACTCGTACGGTAACAAATTGGCCGCAGACAGCATCGTCCACCTTTGACCGCCATGTGCAAGGTTCGTGCTATCTTCTTCAATCTCACCGTGGTTCCATGGTACCAATTCAAGCGGTGGCCCGTTGCATGGCTGATCCCAATGTTGGACAAATGTTAAACGGGAACGGTGTCACCATTGTAAATGTTGTGCAAATTGATGTTGGTACCCTCCCGTACATATGCAAGCCAATCTCCACTCGCACCGAGCCTAACCTATGGAACATTGGGCAGGGGAGAATTAGGAAATGGACACGAAAGTAGTCTTTAGAATGCATTTAATACGTGATCAAGCTCATCTTACCTGCTCATCAGACAAAAGCCGAGTGCCCCTCAACATCGGCATCTCAATGGGCGTCAACTTGCAACTACGGCCACGCGGCGCTGGAGAGACCCCCAAGGAAACATCCTCGTGTGTTGCACGGAACATCAAGATGCATTTGTATGAGTAGTTTATCTTGTGAGAGAAAAGGATGAACGAGGGAAGGCCTTATTTGCAAATGCGGAGAGGGGTGTAGGTTTCTTTTTGCAAAATTGCCGCAGTTTTCTTCCTATCCATCAGATATAAATCGGACGGCCTATATTGCAGGATGTCAGGCACACCATCATCACAAACTCTGTTTTTTTATAAGAGTAGAGACTAGCAAGATGCCCGTGCGTTGCACGAAACATCAAGATCTTCTGGGAGAAAAGGATGAACGAGGGAAGGCCTTATCTACAAATGTGGAGAGGAGTGCGGGTAGGAAGGAAACTATGGCAATTTTCCAAAAATATACCCACACCCATCTCCACATTTGCACATAAGGCCTTCCCTCGTTCATCCTTTTCTCCCACAAGATAAACTACTCATACAAATGCATCTTGATGTTCCGTGCAACGCATGGGCATCTTGCTAGTATAAAAGAGAGTAGTAGACTAGCAAGATGCCCGTGCGTTGCATGGAACATCAAGATGCATCTGTATGAGTAGTTTATCTTGTGGGAGAAAAGGATGAACGAGGGAAGGCCTTATTTGCAAATGTGGAGAGGGGTGTGGTTTTTTTGGCAAAATTGCCAAAGTTTCCTTCCTATCCGTCAGATATAAATCAGACGACCTATATTGCACGATGGCAGGCACACCATCATCAACAACTCTATTTTTATAAGAGTAGAGTAGAGATAGAGATAGAGACTACTACTACCAATGTGCTGGCCCGTGCGTTGCAATGGATCCAATGTGGTAGAATAATACTTGTTCATGGGCTTGAAATATAAACACTCTAGTTTTGATATACAGATATCAGTAAACGTAAATCATGCTTCACTCAAAATATATTCCTCAGGCTATTTTGATGGTTTGAAGATAATAGGTTTTAAAAAATTGGAGCAGTTTTTTTTACATTTTGTAGCATGGCACGGCATCCGGTGCACCTAAGCGTCTGAAAAAATTTGAGTTTGGGTTGGTGGCACACCCTGCGGCAAGATGCCCGTGTGGGCTTCTTCTATAACTAGCAAGATGCCCGTGCATTGCAGGGAACATCAAGATGCTTTTTACAAAACACATGTTGTGATTGACCCTTGCAGGAGTAATCCCATGTGTAAAAACTAATGGTATCTCGAGAATTTTATCGAAAAAAATGGTATCTTTGGAACAAGTTTTCTCTACTACTGCTCCTTGTAGTGAGCGGTATGCAATGCATGTGTCAGTAGACATGACAGCTTGTCCATGGAAGTTGAACCACGACAACCATCACGTTTCTTGTTTCCACCATTGGCACACCCACACGCGATTCCCACGACGCCGCTCCAACCCACGGCACGACGTCCCCCGACGTGCGCCTCATCCCTCTCGACCCCACCGCTCCTCTGCCTTTGTGTGCATGACATGCAGGCCAGCTGAACTGTGGTGACCATCAGCTTTCTACCATAGCCACACCCGATTGGACGCGGTTTGCCCGCTCCGCTCCTATGCTCCGATCCGTACTGCCGCACCATCGAATTTTCATCCAGCGGTTGTGACACATTTTGTCCCGGGCATCAATCCTCAACTGGAGTACTCCCTCCGTCCCAAAATTCTTGTCTGAGATTATTCTACTAGATAAGGATGTATCTAATACTAAAACGTGACTTGATACATCCATATTTAGACAAATCTAAGACAAGAATTTTGGGACGGAGGGAGTACTTCTGTACTATAGGTAGTACCCACCGGTGTGGCCATCTACGCCTCGTAACGCCTCGACGCCCAGTTGTGGCACCCTCGCCACGGCCACGCCACCACCGGCCGGTTCATCTCGAATGAGTGAGTCGCGAACCACGCCACCACCATGAGAATGACATGTGGGCCAGCCACATTTAAGGTCCACATGTCATTGACTCATAGGTCGGTGCACTAAGACACTGAAGCTCGGTCCCGAGGGCCCCGAGAGGGAAATGTAACTCCTGCGGCAGGCCTTGTGGTGCTCCCGTAGTATGAGCTCGTGCCAAACCCGGAATTTGTTTCTTACTACTACCAACTACTCCCTCCGTTCCCAAATATAAGTCTTTGTGGAGATTCCAACAAGTGACTACATACGGAGCAAAATGAGTGAATCTACACTCTAAAATATGTCTACATACATCCGTATGTTGTTGTCCATTTGAAATGTCTAAAAAGACTTATATTTAGGAACAGAGGGAGTAGTAAGGTACATGTGCATTGCACGCATGAGATTTGGTTAAAGCTCTACTCTTATAAAAACAGAGTTGGTGATGATGGTGTGCCTGCCATCCTGCAATATAGGCCGTCCGATTTATATCTGACGGATAGGAAGGAAACTGTGGCAATTTTGCAAAAAGATACCCACACCCCTCTCCACATTTGCAAATAAGGCCTTCTCTTGTTCATCCTTTTCTCCCACAACATAAACTACTCATACAAATGCATCTTGATTTTTCGTGCAACGCATGGGCATCTTGCTAGTTATGAATAAATAACACTCTATCAACAAGCCCCATCAGACACCAAATTTCTTGGCTTCCGTGCTACGGCTAGATCTTCCCCTCATTTCTGTTTTCCAACCCGGCAGCGGGCGGGGTGCGGTTTGCCAATAGTCGGTTTGCTCAACGACGGTCCCACATGAAAGTAAAAAAGCTAGGCAACACGCCTTCCCTAACTATGTGGCGTGCCGGATTCCTGGACGTGTGGGGGTGCGACGCGAAGACTGCAGGCCTTTTCCTTTTACTGGCAATGTGCCCGTGCGTTGCGACAGATCCAAAGTAGTAGAATAGTAGTACTTGTTCACTTGAAATAAATCAATTTTGTTTTGATATACTCCTAATATATTACTTTTCACTCAAAATATATTTCTCAGGCTTTTTTGATGAGGTGAGGGAGGGATGTGGTTGCTTTCAAGATAATAGGGGGTTTTCTGCAAATTGGAGCAGAGAAGTGGGCAATTGTTGCAAAAATGCCACAACTTACCTCACAGTCATTAGATGCAGATCTAATGGTCAGAAACAACGGATGGCAGACACACCACCATCACCAACTGAGTCTTTTATAGGAGTAGGAGTAGAGAAAATGTATAAATTGTAACATTTGGTTCTACTCCTTGGCACGATCAATATATAGAAATAACGATTGGTAACGCTAGGGCGGGGCTATTTCCGCCAGATAAGCAGGGTACGTAGTAGCTAGGTTGGCGCATCGTCGGTATGGTCACATGCGGTCCGACATATTCCAGTGTTTCTAGCAAGATGTCCGTGCGTTGCACGAAGTTGATGGAAAAGGTAAGCACAACTTATAAATTGACGGATGGAGTACTAGTTATAGTGATGCACATAATTAAGCAAAGGGATCGCACATGTCGGTATTGACCGGAACGAGAATGCAATAGCACAATAAGAATTAAGGCCACGGCGATGCGATCGCAATGGTGGTTACAGGAGGCAAGAAGAAAGATGCATCCATCAACGTACGACCTCCTCCTCCTCAACTTAGTGCGCCGGGCTACCGACCGGCGGCTAAGGAGCGGCGGCTTTTGTGGCGAGGTCAAGGTGCTTCTCAGCAAAGGCATCCAAGGCTTCCAGCCGGTTGAGGAAGGCCAACGTTGTAGCATCCTCAATGGCCTTGTAGACACCTATGTACACGATTTTGCTCGTACATGTGGATGTGTAGGTCGACGAATTCCTGCAGGGCGAGGCGCCTCGCGGCGAGCGCGACCTCCATGTGGACATTTTCGTGGCGTCGGTGGGCAGTCGCAGGGCCACCAGTGCTTGAAAGAGGTTCCGACCATGGAGGCCGATTAAGGTGGCAGGCAATGAGGAGCCCGGGCGCGCGGGCTGGAGGAGTACGGCGATGTCATCCCCGAGCTTCTTGAGGACGGTGAACTTGTTGGTGGTGGCAACGATCATCTGGTCCAACTGAGAGTCATAGTTGGCGTCGACGGCGGCCATCCACCAGCTGGGTCGCGAACACCGTCTGGAGATGATCCTTGGCGCCATACCGCAGGCCAGCGTCGTGGACCATCTGGCACAGCGCTGGCCGCTCACACGCATCGCCACCATGGGTCTGGAGTGAGCACTTTTGCACTTAGTGTAGGTGCTTAGGTGCGTATGATGTGGTAGATGCATTGGAATGGAGGGGCGCCTTTATATGAGTGCAAATTGCGTTGCATTTACATCGTGAAGCCTCTTTTCCCGGTCCTCCTCCCATTACTTCCCTCATGCATGCACGGTGCTAATTGAAGGAGGATGCATCATCGGCCGTTCAACATTTCGGGAACCGCTACCCCTCCCTCGTCTGCATTAAAGCCGTATCAGGAACTGCGCCGCCCGCTGTCAAATCGAATAGTACTGCGCCGCCTGCTGCACGCCCAGCTGAACGCCTCCTCGCCTCCATCAAACCCCTCTGTTAAACCCGCATGAAAACCGAGAAACCTACTCCGGCCACACGTCCGTTCATGAGTGGGCCGGAATTAAACGCAACACCGACCGAGCTCCTCCCATCTGCCCTTAGTTTAAACGAGGCCATACGCTGGCCAAGCTCCTACCGTCCGCCCTCTATTTAAACGAGGCCAGACAGACAGGAGCAAGACTCGCACCCCTCCGCCGCTCTCCCATCTCCTCCTTCACCATTTTCTCCACTCTTCCGATGGCTTCCGAGGAGCCGTTCTCCGGCATACTACCCGGCTGGGTGGCCCGCCGAGCCCTCTGGATACGGGCAAGGCCGCTCGGTGCTTCACCAACCTTGCTTGGCCCGACGGAGCCAGTTGCCGCCCCAATCCGGCGCGTGGTTCAGAAACTCGCCGCTCCAGTTCAGCTCGATGAGGAGTGGCGAGCTGCTGCACGTCGGCACGGCGGCGAGCACGCCGGTACGGGCGTCGTCGCTGCCGTGTCGTACCGCCACCACTGTTTGCGGTGGCCGCGCCTCCCGTGTCTGTGGGCGCACCTCCCGTGCCTGCGGCAACACCATGCAGGCAGAGACAGAAGCCGAGTGCGTGGAGAGCTACGAGTCGGTGGCCAGCTTCTCCGTGTCCGCCGTCATCATCGAGGAGAAGTAGAACATGGGAGGCCACCACCACTTGGGTCCCATGAAGGCCACCGCCGAGGTGACGACTGCGCATTCAGGTGATTTTTTTGCTGCTTCGTCTCTTCCGAGGACCTTCGTCGACCCCGCAAGTGTCTGTCGGACATGAGGAAGACAAAGGGATCCGCGGGCGGCCATTTAGATTAGGTGCTCCCTCTCTGGCTGGCGGGAAATATTTGTTCTAATAATGGATAAATTGGATGTATCTATAACTAAAATAAGTCTAGATACATCAATTTCTAGGACAAGTATTTTTGGACGGAGGGAGTATTAATTATTCCAAGAGAGCCGGATTAGCACCGCTTAGTTCATGTAAATGTAATGAAATCCATCATGTTTATATGAAGATCCGGCTTTTTTATACGAAATCCTTCATACTTATATGAAAATAGTTCGTGTTTGCACGAATTTCATCTGGTTGGCAGGAGTTGTGAAAATATATGCCGCTGGCGTTTGATGTCGTCCTCTGCGGAAGGAAGCGGGAGGAAATTTGCCGGCTGCCATTGGAGATGCTCTTATGCTGGAAATAATAGTCACATCCAATCCATTTGAGTTAATTGCGTGTATGATTCTCCCTCTATAAAAAGTTAATTGCATGTACAGTGTACACATGACTTGCAGGGTGGCTACAGCTTCGTACAGAAAGTTAAAAAGAAACAAGTCCATCCTTAATCTTGTATTCTAAGTACTCTGTGGGTTCCACTGTCAGTACAGTAGCGAAAGAAGTAGGAGTATATATTAAATAAGTAATATATAATATAATAAGCTGAAGTTAAAGATAGAATTCGAACTCAGGTCATCGCGTTGTGAGCATCCGGCACTAACCAGTTCAGCACATTTTTGTTGTAGACCATGCTGGAGATATATCTCCATGTCAATCTTATACTCCATCCGTTCCTAAATATTTGTATTTTTCAGATTTCAGATGGACTACCACATACGGATGTGTATGTAGACATATTTTAGAGTGTCGATTCACTCATTTTGCTCCGTACGTAGTCACTTGTTGAAATCTCTACAAAGACAAATATTTAGGAACGGAGGGAGTAGAAAACAGAGTTGGTGATGATGGTTTGTGTGCCATCCTGCAATATAGGCCATCGGATTTATATCTAAGGGATAGGAAGGAAACTATGGGAATTTTGTAAAAAGATACCCACACCTCTCTCCACGTTTGCAAATAAGGCCTTCCCTCGTTCATCCTTTTGTCTACTCTTACTAGCAATATGCTCGTGCGTTGCAACGGGTCCAAAATAGAATAATACATGTTCACAGACTTAAAATAAAGACACTCTAGTTTGGTGTATATATCACTAAAAGTATACTCATATTAGGTTTCACTCAAAATATATTCCTTGTGGCTGTTTTGATGAGGTGGGGGAGGGATGTGGTTGGTTTCAAGATACTAAGGGGTTTCTGCAAATTGGAGCGGAGAAGTGGGGTCTTGTTGCAAAAATGCCATGACTTACATCATAGTCGTTGGATGCAGATCTGATGGTCAAAAATGACGGATGGCAGACACGCCATCATCACCAACTGAGTCTATAGGAGACTAGCAAGATGCCCATGCGTTGCACGGAAAATGAAGATGCATTTGTATGACTATATGTTGTGGGAGAAAAGGATGGACAAGAGAAGGCCTTATTTGTAAATGTGGAGAGGGGTGTGGGTATCTTTTTGCAAAATTGCCATAGTTTCCTTCCTATCCATCGGATATAAATCGAATGGCCTATATTGCAGGATGGCAGGCACACCATCATCACCAACTCTGTTTTTTATAAGAGTAGAGATAAAAAAAGAGTTGGTGATGATGGTGTGCGTGCCATCCTGCAGTATAGGCTGTCCGATTTATATCTGACAGATAGGAAGGAAACTATGGCAATTTTGCAAAAAGATACCCACACCCTCTCCACATTTGCAAATAAGGCCTTCCCTCGTTCATCCTTTTCTCACACAAGATAAACTACTCATATAAATGCATCTTGATGTTCCGTGCAACGCATGGGCATCTTGCTAGTCTCTCACAAGATAAACTACTCATACAAATGCATCTTGATATTCGTGCCACGCACGGGTATCTAGCTGGTTTCTTTTAAAATAGTTACTTTGATAATTGGGTTGAAGTGATATATTTTATGTCTGCCCTGAATGATTTCAGATTCACTAGTAGTAACAAAGAAAAGGTTGTCTTGTTAATTAACAGAAAACATGGTGAAAACTATCACATGAGGCCGGTAAAAACAAGGCACGTTGGGTTCAGCGTCATCGTCACTACAGCTATGCACGCGCGATAAGTCTACATATCGAGGGGGCTACAGAGAAAAAGACGTATCGAGTGTGTCTGAGCGAGGCACAGAGACACAATGTTTGAGAGAGAAACCAAATGACAGATTAAGATCATATCGAGTTGTCACCCTTCTGCTGTCATTGTTGGGGTAGGGTGGGGGTGGGGAGGGGAAGGGAGAGAAAGACGTATCGAGAGTGTGCGCGGTAGGCACAGAGGTACAACTAGCGAGTGTGTGTGTATGTGTGTGTGTTTGAAAGAGGACACAACAAAAAAATACACTTCCGTGATGATACGTGTTTGTCGCAGTAGGTCACGTTTTCTGTCATGCATGTACATCCATGACAAATTTATGACGGAATCAAGATAGTCCTACCTGTGCTGTCGTAGAAGTGTTCCATGACATTACCAAAATTATCATCACGGAAGTGTCCACTTCCATGACGATAAATCGCGCGTCACAGAAGCGCTTTCATCAAGGGTGACCGACAGGTGGCATCCACCGTAACGGAACGCCGTTAAGCTATCGGGTCCGGTTTTGGATCCGATAACCCGTTAACAGCCCCGACCAATGGGGATTTTCCACGTGTAAAATCATCATTGGCTGGAGGAAACACGTGTCGGCTCACCGTTGTGACAGATGTCATCCACTCATTGGACCCAAAGCGCCTATGATACGTCGACACGTGGCACGGCCCAACAGAGGCTCATATATGTTAAAAGGCCGGCCCAGTCAAAGGCCCGTAGTACTTACTCAGGTACTAGGGGGCCAGCCCAATAACGGCCTGCTTAATAAAGGCCCGTTTACGGTCCGAAGCCAGATCTGGCCCGTTAATTGTTCGCCGAATATTTGGGCCCATTTACGGCCCGAAGCCAGATCTGGCCCGTTAATTGTTCGCCAAATATTTGGGCCCAATTACAGCCCAGTGACTTTCGGCCTGTTAGAGGCCCGATGTAGACATGGGCCCATTTCAGCCCAGTGAGACTTTTGGCCTGGGAATGGCCCGTGCTGCCCATGGGCCATATATGGTCCGACAGGACATCGTGCCCACTAACGGCCCGTGATAAAGGTGGCAACGGTTTAGCCCAACGTGACTTTGGGCCTGTTAAAGGCCTGTCGCATAATTCGGCCCATTGATGTCTGTACTAAGCTTTCGGCCTCTTACAGGCCCATGATATCAGTGGGCCAACTAAGGCCCGAGATATGTTTTGGCCTGGTAACTGCCTTTGATATAACTGGGCCCAAAAAGGCCCGGTCTACATTTCAGCCTGCTGAAGGCTCGTCGATGACTAGTGAAAATTGAGGCCCAATATGCATTTCGGCCAGCTAAAGGCCCATGGTTTCATCTGGGCCATAACAGGCCAGTACAATATTCAGCCTGTTAATGGCTGAACGCTACCTGGGCCAAACTAAGCGCTAGGTCCACAAAAGGCCCAACTAAAATATAGGCCGGTGTAAGTTGTGGGCCTCGCACAAAGTGTGAAGGCCCCAATCATTTGGGCCCAAGAAAGATGCTGGCCGGCCCAATTGTGGCCCGCCAAACACCAGGCCCGTTAGAGGCGAATGTTTCAGCTCGGTCGACTACATCTGATTTTTTTCAGATAGTGAATGATGGCAGTAACTAGTAGGAATTAAGAACAAACCTACTCTATACAATAAAGAAATTACTGCATAGTAACTAAGAATAAACCTACACTATACAATAAAGAATTTATGGTATATTACATCCACTGGGCATCGAAGTTCGCCACCAGTGATCATAAAGTGCAACGAAGAAGCAGATTACAAAACCTGGGCACAATTGCAGCGTAACAAAATAATACTGAACCGAGACCACTTCCAAGACAATTCAAGAAAGGTTAGACTTGCGCGGGAACTGCTGCGCAAGCTGCTGAGCAGGGCTGTGAGACCGGCCTAGCATGTCGGTCATAGCTTCCAGTTGTAGCTGTTTAGCGATGAGGTTCTCATTGGTGTTCTCCGCAATATTTCTAAGAGATAGGACTTCAAGTCGAAGTTGAGTTGCAGAATGCCTTTCTGCTAGAACTTGGGACTGAAGAAGTCGAACTGATTCAGACAATGAATTCTGTGAGCTTGTCTGACTGCTACTCTCAAGTAACTTGAACACTGCATCAAGACAAGACTTTGGGGTTGTCTCGCTATTTTCAAGATGTTTTGCCTTCTTTGCTGCAATATATGTTCGGTTTGTCTCACAGCCTTCAGCAGACTTGTGCATGCCATCAGGCATATCACCCTGAAACAAAGCAGAGAGATGATAGGTTTTGCATGTGTATAAACAAAGATGATAACTGTGCTGTCAATTCCATCCAATTTCAAATTAGAAAATAAAGAGTAAGTTCAAAATATCAATAGCATAATTTGGCATTGTTCATAATGCGGGGAGCTTCACCACACTACTGGATTACCATGTCAACATAACAAGCATAGATGAAGGGCAAATAAAATCATTGTATCTATTTTGGTTAATGTGCATGGCATGTTGTTCATATCATCAGCCACATCAGTAAGATAAAACAGGAGATGACAAGGTGCAAACGTGGGCTGCTTCACCACACACTAGATTATAGATCCACGAAAACAAGCATACATATAGGGAGTATTGAGTAATGTGCATGGTATGAATAAGGAATTTGGTTTTACAAGTAAAACATGGAACTTACGGTTCTTGCGAACATGCATTTTGGTAGAAACAGCAAACTAAACAGAGCAGTAAATGATAGGGAGTATGAGCAAATTAAACAGCAGTTGAGGATAAAGGCTTTAGAAGGACTGACTTATATTAACAGTTAACACCGGCTTTATAATGCCCTTCTCCATGTCAAGGGAAGGATAACTCAAGAATTTCAGCACAGAATCTTCTTCATAAGAATTGCCTGTACTCTACATTTTGTAGAGAGTAATTATAGATATGATAATACTGGAAGGGATAGAGGATAATGAAGATAAGATGCATATTGATGCTACATAATCAACTACCAATCCCTGGAAGTACAAGCGTTACAGGACAAAATGTACTGGCAAGAGCAATGGGCTACACTTCTGCACTGGCATTGTCTGTGTATTCTACTTTTTGGTAAGATTAAATATAGATCTAATCTTTTTTAGTAAATGGTGGGCGAGGGAGATAAGATGCAGAATGCTACACAATGAACCAATCCCTCTTCCCATAATACAAGAGTGTTTTGAACACTGGTGTACTGTACAAAACGTTCTTATATTATGGGATGGAGGGAGTAGCTGTTAATGTAAGTACAGTGATAGACGACGTTCAGTCCTTACAAGAGGACTGCAGAGCTAAACCTCTTCAAAAGCATTGGGTTGATTCTAAATTTATGTAAGAGTCCATACGGATCTTATAATGTCCACCAAATGGACGATAACGAGGCTAACATGTGCAGTGATGCTACATAATCAAACAACTATGAAAGTAACTATGGTCATACAAGGCAAGAGGTACTCACAAGAGCAATGCAGTGCGAAGTATAGTTGCGAGATTCTGTGGTCCCTTGAGAATAAATGTTCTTCTGCTAACAGTTTTCGTACAAGTGAGACGTTAAGGCAAATGCACAAATGTAGTTCAAATTGTGATGTGATATTATAGATAGTACCTTACGCTGCAGCCCAGACCAATGTGTAACAAGATTATTCCAGTCACCGTCGGATAAATGTAGCACCGGAGACTTTACAGAAATTTCATTTAGAGGCTTGCCATCGAAGTGCGCTTGCCTCAGGTAAGAACGATACTTCATCAACGAGTGCTTGAAAAGTGCAACCAACCCTTGCTCGTCTTCACAATCAAGTTTGGACCTCGCCTATTTAAAAGAATGAAATCTTGTGTCTTCTGTCAGCAGAAACATATGCAGCAATGACCATGAATAACATTAGTACAATACTTACACGTAAGTTGCGGAGGAAGACTGGAAATTGTTCTGTGTCTGCGGTATAATCTTTCCATGAAGGAAAGATGCGCACAAAGTTCCTGACAACAATATAAGCTTTGTCTTCTAAACTGGGAAGAAATGGAATAGGGGTCCTATTTGCTGCAATTGGGGCTCTCTCTGGTTCAAAAAGGGATTTGGCAACTGGATTTGGTGTACTCTTTGCTGGAATGGGGGTTTTGCATCGTAGAGCTGGTGCTATGTCAACTGGCATAATCATAATGTTTGCTGCTGTTGGGGTCTGCTGAGTTGGGGCATCAGAAATGACCAGTGTAGTAGGGCTAGAGTTGGGGTGTTTTGTGGGTCAGCTGATATTGCAACTACACCTAATGGGCTATTTGATTTATCAGGTGCCACTACCCTTTCCAAATACTTTGCTTGTGCTCCTCCATGATCAGCAATCGTCCTCTTCCTTTTGAACGTCTGATACACAAGAACGGCATTTGAATGGATAAATATGGTATGATGACAGATGGAATATGTACTGAAAATGGATAGGCAGGGCGTATTCACATACACGATGTGTAAACTAAGCTAATGGCAGTTCAACAAAGTAGAAGCAATGCAAAGCATCAGTTGCAAGATATGTGCGACAAATATAACCTTGGAAAGTTAGAGCAAGCACCTTGATGGGTGAATATGATAGGGCATCTTCCTATGACTCCTCCACTAGGGAGCTACATTGACTTAGGTCTCCCTCTAGCTCAGAATCACTGTTAGGATCATATTCTGAGCATGAATCTGTAGGTGGAGAGCATTTGCATTGCATTGCATCCAGACTTGATTCCAGTCCCTTAATGCCAAGTTTGACAGCCATGGCATTGTTCTGCTTTATTCTTTTCATGCGCGCAAGCTCATAATCATTATGATGCTGTTCAGAATCTGAGATTCATGAAAACATAAAAAGTAGTCAGATTATCTATGGAATGCATTGAGGATTCAACTCAAAGAGTGTCTCCCTATAAACCCCTGCATATGCAAAGTTCACCCCCAACCGTGCTGACCAGACCACACACAGAAATACAAACCCCTTATGTCTCTATAACAGGCAGACACACATTTCAAAACTGAAGTAGGAACATTAGAATCATATGAAATTCGTATTTGAACAAATAAACTAAGGAATTATGAGTGGCATAATGTTTAGCTTCAAGGGTGGAGTGTTGGTAGTGCGACACAAAGCAAGTAGGCAGATTGTAATCCATGTAAAAGATCGAAGCCTATGTAAAAGCTGGAAATGACACTTTCTTTGTATACAATGCAGTGTTTGTTGCCCACACATGATGGAAGAGATCACATAGAGAAATACTATTCACTCATGTCAACGGTTGCAGTATTTAGAAATAGGGTGGTCCACCCTAAAAGAATATTGACAACAAATATGACAAGGCAAGCATAGATGTAGTGAATCAATCATTTACTTGTGAGCTTACTAGGACAAGTATTCAGAATTGTAATTGCAGTAAGAGACCGTCCAAAATCTGAATCAAGAAGTTTGTCTAGCACTTATTGTTTGCAACTAATCGACGTGAATAATTGGATATTATATCAAATGAGTAAGAAAGACAAGTAAAATTGTCAACAAACCTGGCTTGCAGTAGTAACCTAGGTCAATGTCACTACGACCAACAATCCAAAATGACTAGTGTCTGTTCCTAGGGCCGGAATTTTGAAAACCCTGTGAACTTTACAGGTACTAAAGATTACTGAAATACATCTGAACCATTAAGTGTAGGTAGCACTGAGCACACAACAAACCCTAATGATAGTCATGCCTAATGAGTAATCAATCAATTAAAAAATGGGTGATGAGGAGTCTCAGGATAAATGTTGAGTGTTGTGGACTTATCTTAGGATAAATCGGGTTGGCTTAGTGGGTGCTGCACGCCTGCGCCCTGAACGGACTGCGAAGGTAGGCACGGCTCCGCGCAGGGCAGCGGTGACGCTGTTGGGTGAGCGGCTCCTGGCCTCCTATTAGTCCGGCGTCTCCTCCTAGAGTCATGCCGTCCGGGGACGGCAAGTCGCCGGCGAGGCAGGCGGCTGGGGGCGAGTAGAGATCGGAAGCGCACAGCAGAACAGAGGGGAATCGGGGCCTGGGACGACCGAAAATCCCAGGGTGGGCCGGCCCACCGTGGGCACCCTGTAGAGATACACACCCGAGCGGCGAACATGCATTTTCGAAACTAATTTAGGAACATTTAGCTGACCAATTAAATGAATCTGTTTTAATAATATCAGATTCGTATTTGAACAACTAAGCTTGTTTAGCTTGATGGGTCGAGCAGTGCTATTATGACACGAAGCACGTATTCTAATCGCATAGTGATCATAAAAGGGGGAAACCGGAGAAATGATATTTAGCAGCCATTGTTTGCTTCGAACTAAGAACTAAATTCTAAGAGCTGAAAAGAAAGTAGAGTAACCAAGTTAAGATCTGTTTTCTGGTTGAGATCAAAAAGTTGAGGAGATATGAAGTACCACCTCTCTTGCGGCGCCGTGTAGGCATCGGGGGTGCGATGGCTGTCGGTGGCGTTGAAGCAGATCTGCAACGGTAGACGGGTGCATCAGGCGATAAGTCCCGTTGCGGTGGAAGAGAAGGTCGTGTGAGCCGCCCCGGCAAAGAGGACGACGGCGCTGATGAAACGAGAGGACCTGATGCAAGGCTCTTGGTCCTTCATCGTGGATGAGAAACGTCCATCTCTAGCAGTGGACGACGCGGTCTTGGTAGGCGCTCCGGCATGGTGGAGGATGGTGGTGATGGATGTGGTGGAGGACGGCGGCTATGGATGTGGTGGAGGACGGCGGCGATGGTTGGGGTGGCGGACAGAGGCTGGTGTGGGGATGGTGTTCTAGCGCGGACGGTGTATGAATGGGAAAATGGAAGGAGAGGTACGGGGAACCATGTTTTTGGGATGCGCTTGTCTGAATTATGAGAAAGTTATGAACTTAGCCCCCGTTTAAAAAATTTGGACGTCTCGTCGGTTGGGGATACGACGGTAATCTCGCATCTCGCCAATATTTGCCCAGAGCGATTTCGGGCGAGGAGAGGGTGGTTGGCGCCCATGGTTGGCGCCCACGGTGTTTGAATGGGGCTGACAGGTAGGGCGGTTGTGTCACGTCTGAGTGAAGTTACAAACCTGCCCCTATTGAAAATATTTGCCTACATCGATTTCGGCCGAGTCGAGTTTGTTTTGCCGCCCACCGTGTATGAATGGGGAAATGGAGGGAGAAACAGAGGCCTTTCAGACGAGCTTGAATCAAATGTGTTTTGCCGCCCATGTTTGGCGCCCACCATGTTGGAATGGGCTCAGAGGCGGTCGTGTCATGTCTAATTGAAGTTACTATCCTACCCCTATTTAGAGCAGTGGAAATCGGGCCGATGGATTGTCCGTGTAATGGGTAGACAGTAATTTCCATCTCCCAAACACTTGCCTTCGGGCAGCCGATGTGGGAGTGGACATTTTGCGCTTCTTTCGAATTTTGGGACAATAAGCATCCACGTTTACCCTGGCAACTAAATTCGAATCCATTTTGTATTCCTATACGAATCTTTATAAATCATTCTATGTGTTTTTATATATCTTCAAAAGGACGACAAAGATGTATTCCACTGTCATATATGAATATGGTTTACAAATGCCGATACTCAAATTTAGAAGCTAGAATCCAGTTTAAGGTGAATTCGAATATTCGGAACACTTCATGTCCAACTCAAATGTCACACGCGGCATAATGTGTACTCCCATTTAGATATGTACACAAGTGATGTATCAAGATTCAAATACCGAGTGAATCAACCAAGAATGTACAGAACTAACAGACATATAAACACTTATAGAGTATATGGATCAATAATATCAACTAACATACATAAGCCAGGCCGCTGTACTTTTCTTTGCTACAAGAGCATCCTTTTTTTAGCCAAGCTACTACAGCATCTTGCCCCTTTCCGATGCGTGCCACTTATGGTCCATCTATACTACTACTATTGCTGAATGCACATTCAGCCCGATTGGCATATTTGTAGGTCTGGCATAGCAATCAAAATGAAATGTCTCTGAGTCTTATCAATTAATTCAGACTTGTGCTCAAATAAAATTACAAACCAAAAAACAAAAAACAATTATTACATGATCTATAAAACAAATGGTTTGATAGATTACATGAACAAACAACACAAAGGTTATTCAATGATGGAAAGAACATTTCACCTATGATTTACCAAGTGGGAATTTAATTTCCTTTTTTCCTTCAGGACCTTAACAATGTGGTCAGTCTCAGCTTGCTTCGTTTTGAAATCCACCAAATATTTAATGGTTGTCTTGAGTACTGCTACTGATTGTGTTGTTTGCTTCCTCAACATGTCAACTTCATATCTAAGTGCAGAAGCAGAATCTCTTTCTAGCACTAGTTTAGCCTCTAGAGCATCAGCAGTTGGCAATTCATAATGCACGATTGGGCCGGTGCGACTACTGTGGGATGCTACAATGTCCATGGGGACCTCGCTCTTTGATCTTGGGCTAACCTGTTTTGCCATTAAAGTTCCGATTGGATTCAGAAAAGTTGAATTTAGCAAAACATCTCAACTGGGAGTTATAACAGCAAATCAGTTAAGCAAACAAGAAATTAAAGAGTTTAAATTCAATGCTGAAAAGTAGTTATTAACATCATTGTAACCCGTTGTTGCAGCAGCAAAGCAGTTAAACAAACAAGTAGCTATTTAAGTTCAGGCAAACAAGTAATTCTTAACAGTAAGTATCAAACACATAGATAGGCGCAGTCTATAATAGGATTAACAGGCTGTGGCAGTATGTAGTCAGTAGCAAACTAAATTAAGCCAAGCAACGTAATTGAACAATTTTGCAATAAGTGGCTAACTAAAATTCCGAGAAGCAGGTAACTGAACTTATGCTAGTTCTTTGTACAGGCACACTGCAACTTCTTTTTCGCTTACAAGGTTGTACGAAGGAGTCCATGGCATCAATTGCTTGGATACGCAGTCCCAATACTTCTTTCTTCCCACACTGCATTGGTAAGTCGAATGGTTAATCTGGTAAGATGGTGCGTCCTTGATATGTTATATGAGGACGTGTAGTCAGACTAGTTGTAGCCACACACATCACACTGGCTTTTACTGTATATTTCATGCGATTACTTTTGGCATATCGAGATCTAAGCAATCTACAATAGGATAGAAAGACTGGCATCCTTCACATTATTGGCGAACTCAGTTCATAAAAACAAGCAATTCAACCATTCTGTGGGTAAATCAAAAGCGCCACTGGAATATTTTTCACTACCCCTATCATACACGCAAAAAGGGGCGACGCCACCATAGGGGCTGGTATGGGCGGCCGCCTCAGGTGGCTCGAAAGTGTGCACCTAGTTTGAGTCATCCAGGTTGGCCCAGGCTAGTTTTGTTCGTCCCAACGCACGAGTAGTCAATGTAAAAAATGAAGAAAAATGTTTCAATTTTGATAGGCCAATAACATAAGTGCAAGGCAGGCCCTATAGCAGGCTCGCGGCCCAAACGAGCGCCTCCCATATCGATTGACAGCAGGAAAAATCCCAATTCACCCGCTCCAGCCTCCAGTCTGGTTCGCTCCTAACCTAGCCACCGCTAGACAGACCGACACAGCACTTCCTCGCGCCCTCGTTGGAGGGCGGTCGCCGGGCTTGAAGCGAACGAAAGGACAAGAAGATGAAGATCCAACCCTGGGTGTAGCCTGCGTGGGAGGCAGCGACGACAGCACGGGCATGGCATCGAGCTTGCGCAAACGGACAATCGCAGCTTGCAAGAGTAGCATGTGCAACGAGCAGGTACATCACATCCCTGATTATATCTAATTCAACTCTTTTCTGGCCAATAGTTAAACCTGACGGTGTTGTAGAACTGCTTGTATGTAGGGAATCTATAAGAAAATGAAACCAATTTCTACTTATATTATAACTCCCCCAATCAATACTGAACTGACTGAATCTGATGAATCTAATCAAGTTTCCGGTGCAAACATCCAAGCTCATGTTGTTCTTGAGCCTGAAGTGTCTAATGAACAGACTGCTAATGAAGGATTTGATGCAAACATTTTACATGCTCCTGGTGATGAACATATAGTGTCTAATGAGGCATCTAATGCAAGCATTTTGCAAGCTCCCATTGAAGGATTTAGTGCATTTTGCAGGCATTGAGAGAGACATAGAGATTTGCAGGCATTGATGACAAGCAAATTATAGTGCATTTTCATGGCTTGAGGAAACGTCGAGGCCATCTACCAAAAAGTCCCCGTATCATGACAACATAGCATAAATACTTTTCAAATCTGTTCTTTGAAACTATTGGCATGCTTGTGCAGGATAGATATATTGATATGCAGTTTGCGCACTGGTTATAGGTGCAATTACACTTCGATATTTTCAGCCAAAGAACGAAAAATTCAAGCAGGTACAGACCATGTTTGTAGTCCTTGTACACCATGTTGCATTTTGTGTTTTTTGGTGCTTGCATCATTTAGTGTTTATAATTTGAACTACTTTGGATCATTAGCTGGTTTTCAAAGTGCATGTAGCTTCACATTTCTCAAGTTATGTTGATTTCTGGAGTGCAAGTGCCTTCGTATTTTTTAAGTTAAATGTCCGCCCCTGGTAACTTGAATTCGTGGATCCGCCACTGCACATAAATCATACACGAATGCCAATACGAATTAAATGAAATGCAGGGACTGACGCTAGCTCGTTGTACAGGCTCACTGCAGCTCTGCTTGCGCTTGGGATGTTCCACGTACAATTTCATGTTACCACTTGCTTGTATGTGCAGGCCTTGTGCTCCTTGCATCCCCTCTGCATTTTTTACACGACGAATGGCTAATCAAATAAGAGGAATCGACCTTGCTGTTGTACCGGAGGACAGATACTCACAAGGTTATACGGGTGTGTAGGATGAGTACCAGATCTCGTAGCGCCGTCATGCTTCACTAAAAAATGGATTTTCTTGTTGCAGATGATATCTCCAGAAGAAATAAGAGTTAAAGTCAGAGTTGGATAAGCGTGTAAGCTAAGAGAGCAGTGAAAGGATATCCAAACATCGTCGGAATAGTGCACAAGGGAGTGATGTGTGGATACCTAGTTCGAGCAGGCGTTTGGGCATGCTCGCCTAGCTAGAGTGCGGGTCACTTCAGAGCCGTTGAGGGTGATGCGCTGTCAGGACCCCGATTCTAAGTCACGCCGATCTAGCATGTAACACCTCATATCACTTTGCGGCCTCACGCACGGTATTCCCACGGGTGTCGCGTTACCATGGCCCGGGACCGTTTGTGCCTTTTGGCTCACGTATATGATAGTCTCGCTAGCATCCACATGACAGAGAACCCGGGCCGACATGACTAGTCGTGAACCCAAAGTGGCACTAACTTACGGGGATAGGTGTACATGAAACAACATCGAGCATGTCGGTCAGCAGTGTGTGAATCCGGGCTATAGCAACTGGGCTAACAGGACTCCGTGAACCCGGGCTATAGCAGGCTAGCAGAACTCCGAATGTCACCGCGTGACATTTCCCCGAAGGGACAGACACAGGAACGAAGTGAATCACATGCCGGACAGTCTAAGTGTTCCGGAGCAGTAGTGCTGGGCTAGCAGGACTCCGGTAAACAGGGCTGTAGCGGACTACCAAGGCTCAGTGGAAGCACCAGACTACATTTCCCCCATAAGAGAGGCTACCAAGGATAAACAACTAGATTGTCGGATCCCACACATACCAAGCATTTCAATCATACACACAATATGCTCGATATGTGTAAATACAACATGGCATCACAACAAAACTCTACAAATCAAAGTACTTTATTTAAAGGCTCCGGAGAGCCATACATAACATGTTCATACAGATAGGGGTCACACGACCCGACACTCAAGTCATACAAACATACAAGCACATGCGGAAGCAAATTTGTTTGAGTACAGACAACTAGAAAGAAAGAAGGCTTGACGAAGACTGTCTATCTAGAAAGGCCCTTCACAAGCTCAGGTCACCACCTGGGCAGCAAGTCACTCATCAACGTCGAGATCTACATAGAACCCATCGGAGGGCGCGGTGTTCTCTTCTGCAACGATTATTGAAGCAACATGAGTACAAAGGTACTCAGCAAGTCTTACAACAGATCCTACTATACATGCACATTCTCAAGAAGGGTAGTGGAGTAATTGCAGCAAGCCAGCTTTGACTCTTGGCTAAGCTATCCTACGATTGACACAACTTGTAAATGATTTTGCGCACACGAGTCCACTAATCACCATCACAATACTCCACCGTGGATCCCCCCTCGTCATCCTACAAGAGGGCCATCCGCGGCACTCACACTTATCTTGAGTCTTTTAGTAGTAACCATTAACTTGTCTATGAACTGCATAAGCGACCAAGTAGTCCTTTACCGCGGACGCGGCTATTTGAATAGTTTTATACCCTGCAGGGGTGTACTTCTTCACACATGTTTCCACCACTTAGCGTCTGCACACGACATGTGCTCGGCAGACTTCAAACGAAAGCCGACGTGGGTGTAGACCACGACCTGACTAACCACACAAGTCTCTAGTCCAGGTTTATCGCCTATTCGGGTTCCATCCGCAAGGAAATCCGGCCGGGGTGTCCTCTACAGCCCCAAACGATGTCTGCAGGGTTCCCGAGACACCTAACGGCGACTCGGTACACCGTGCCACGTGCCTACCGCATCACAGCCCACCCCTAAGGTCAGCGCCGCGCACGGCCTCCGGCAACTACAAATACCAGAAACTACTTGCAACTCCTGAACAGAGGGCGAGAGGGTAACTAAGTCGAGCGGGGTCATATTTCAGGGCCCAATGTGTGGTAGTAGCTGAATCTTAAATCACGCATACAGATCTCAGTTCTTAAGGACGGCCTTAATGAAACAACCCACCATGTACTCCTACATGGCCTCTCATCGATACCTTTACCAAAACATGTTCAACACTTCACTCTCATTACCGACTCAACCATTCACTCTAGTTCATCACCCCGATGAGCCAGACCTGACACGACTCTAAGCATAGCAAGCATAGCATGGTAGGAAACACAAACATGGCTCAATCAACTCATACACATGCTAGTGGGTTTCATCTAGTTACTGTGGCAATGACAGGTCATGCAAAGGAAGTGGGTTCAACTACCACAACACACAGCAGTTTGAAACGTTGTTGTCTTAATGCAGTAAACGAGAGCAGAAGCAAGAAGATGGGTTTGTATCGAAATGATCAATGGGTTGCTTGCCTGACAGAGTGGTAGAGGGATACTGCCCTTCAGTTGGATACTCGTGAATAACCTCGGAGGCAGAACCTACCACGAAGAACACACCGGAACACAATCATTACATGGCGATATCCAACAATATGATGCATGCAAATGACATGCAAGATTAGTGTGTTTTGGCTAATGCAACTATAAACAGGGTGGTTTGAGCTCATTTGAATCAAAGATTCAAATGCAAACCCAAAATATGAACTCATATAAGTGCATTATCTTGTTTCATCTAAACAGAAAGGTTAAATTGTTCTCACATGCATGAATCCAATACATATGGAAAGATTGGATTTTTCTGATCAATTTTCATATATAAATCTTTGCATTTGGAGTTACAGATTAACTTCTATGAATTTTTGAAGTTTGTAGTGTTTTCTGGAATTTCCTGATTATAAATAAATCCAGAAAATACTTTATCGCGTCAGCATTGCGTCACTGTGACGTCAGCAGTCAACGGGGACGGTCCAGTTCAAGCCTGACCAGTGGGTCCCGCGTGTCAGTTGTTAACTAAACTAATCTAATTTAGTTAGCGTTAAACTAACACTAATCTAGTTTAGTTAGTGGCCTGGGGCCCACACGTCAGTGACCCAGGGGGGGTCAAACTAGGGTCAACGCCGGCGTTTAGCCGCCGACAAGGCCAGACGCGGCGGGGCAGTGCGGGTTTCCTCCTCCGGCGACCAAATGGACGGCGGAGGGTATCTTCGTGACGCGGGGAGTGAGCCGCGTTGATTGGTGGTGGTGGTGGAGCTCGGGGTCGCCGGAAACGACGCCGGCGACTAGTTGTGCGGCTGCCGGAGTTTGGGTGAGGTCGAACTTGTCGCTGTGGTGATCTTGGAGGCTCAAGGCCGGCTCCTACGGGGTCTACGTGGTGCTGTGAAATCACTGGACATGGTGGTGTGCCCGTTGGGTGGCCGGAGCATCGTCGGCGTCGAACTTAGGCGGCGACGCATGCGGTGAAGCTCATTGCGGTCAAAGCAGTGGACGACAGCGAGAACGAGAGGGATGGAAAGGGGCATAAGCTCACAGTGAACACGATGAGCTAGACGGCGCGGTCGGGGACGAGCTGCTGCAGCAGTGACGGCGATGGGGATCTCCGGCGGTGGTTGAAAAGGGGAGATTGAAAGTGCAACTATCCCTGGGTGGTTTTGGTAATTCCTAACAACATATAGCTCATTGAGCTAATGCTATTCCAAGATAAATATTTAAGGAAAGCTCAATGATTGGCATGGCATGGATTAGAAAGTGGACCCTTCAAAATGCTAAGGACAAAAGATTGGCTCAAGCTCAAAGCACAAGACTCTACATTTTCTATTTTAGTGATCCAAGATCACATTGAGTCTATAGGAAAAGCCAATACTATTAAGAAGGGATGAGGTGTTGCTTAATGAGGTTCTTGCTCAAAATGCTTAGTGATATGCTCCAAAAGCCCTCCACTACTTTCTCATATCCACATATGTTCCAAACCAAAAGTCCAACTCGGCCCCACCGAAATTTCATATCCAGAGCCACCGAGTTCAGTTGACATAGCCACAGCCAGAAACCCTAGTCTTTTCGGTCTCACCGATAGGGATCTCGGTCTCACCGAGATGGGATTGCAAACTCTCTATTTCCCTTTGTAACGTTTCAGTCAAACCGAGATGAGCGATCGGTCCCACGGAGATTGTAATGCAAACTCTCTGTTTCCTTTTCGTAACGTTTTGGTCCAACCGAGATGAGCGAATCGGTCCCACCGAGTTTGCCTGACCAACTCTCTGTTTGACTATTACCAAAATCGGTCCCACCGAGTTTGTGTAATCGGTCTCACCGAGATTACGTTATGCCCTAACCCTAATGAAATCGGTCCCACCGAGTTGACATGTCGGTCCCACCGAGAATACTAATGTTCACATTTTGAACTAAATTGGTCCGACCGAGTTTCATGATTTGGTCCCGCCGAGTTTGGTGATTTGTGTGTAACGGTTAGATTTTGTGTGGAGGCTATATATACCCCTCCACCGACTCTTCATTCGTGGAGAGAGCCATCAGAACATGCCTACACTTCCAACACATATTTTCTGAGAGAGAACCACCTACACTTGTGTTGAGGTCAAGATATCCCATTCCAACCACATAAATCTTGATCTCTAGCCTTCCCCAAGTTGCTTTCCACTCAAATCTTCTTTCCACCAAATCCAAATCCTGTGAGAGAGAGTTGAGTGTTGGGGAGACTATCATTTGAAGCACAAGAGCAAGGAGTTCATCATCAACACACCGTTTGTTACTTCTTGGAGAGTGGTGTCTCCTAGATTGGCTAGGTGTCACTTGGGAGCCTCCGTCAAGATTGTGGAGTTGAACCAAGGAGTTTGTAAGGGCAAGGAGATTGCCTACTTCGTGAAGATCTACCCTAGTGAGGCAAGTCCTTCGTGGGTGACGGCCATGGTGGGATAGACAAGGTTGCTTCTTCGTGGACCCTTCGTGGGTGGAGCCCTCCGTGGACTCGCGCAACCGTTACCCTTTGTGGGTTGAAGTCTCCATCAACGTGGATGTACGATAGCACCACCTATCGGAACCACGGATAAAAAATCTCCGTGTCAACATTGTGTTTGCTCCCTCAAACTCCTCCCTTTACCCTCATATGCAATTGTTTTACATTCCGCTGCTATACTCTTAGAATTGCAAGTGTAGGTTGATTGCTTGACTTGTGCTAAGTTGCTAAAATCTACCAAGAACTAAAATTGGGAAAAGGCTAGATTTTTATTTGGTCAAGTAGTCTAATCACCCCCCCTCTAGACATACTTTCGATCCTACAAGTGGTATCAGAGCTTTGATCTCCATTTGCTTTGATCTCCATTTGCTTTGATTTCCATAGCTTTTGGTGGTCATAGCCTTGGTTTCACAACCTAGGAGAGTATGGCGTCTAGCGAGGGAAATTACCACCGTAGAGGTCCTTACTTTGATGGTACAAATTTTGCTAGTTGGAAGCATAAGATGAAAATGCATATTCTTGGACATAACCCCGCCGTTTGGGCTATTGTGTGCATTGGCTTGCAAGGTGAATTCTTCGATGGGAGAGAACTAAACTGTGAAGCTACCGCGCAAGAGTTTAAGATGCTACAATACAATGCTCAAGCTTGTGATATTCTCTTCAACGGATTGTGCCCCGAAGAATTCAACAAAATCAGCCGTCTTGAGAATGCAAAGGAAATTTGGGATACTTTGATTGATATGCACGAAGGTACCGACTCCATCAAGGAATCCAAATTGGATGTGCTTCAAAGTCAGCTTGACAAGTTCAAAATAAAGGATGGTGAAGGTGTCGCTGAAATGTACTCTAGGCTTGCTCTCATCACAAATGAGATTGCCGGCTTAGGAAGTGAAGAGATGACCGACAAATTCATCATCAAGAAGATCCTAAGAGCCTTGGATGGAAAATATAATACCGTGTGCACATTGATCCAGATGATGCTCAACTACAAAGATCTCAAGCCAACGGAAGTCATTGGAAGAATTGTTGCTCATGAGATGTCACTCAAGGATAAGGAAGAGCTTCACAATAAGTCAAGTGGTGCTTACAAAGCCTCGTGTGATGCTCCCACATCATCAAGTGAGAAGCAAACCTTCAATGAAGAATTGAGTCTAATGGTGAAGAACTTCAACAAGTTCTACAAGAGTAGAAGCAAAGGAAGAAGTTCCAAATCAAGGTCCTACAATGACAAAAGATCTTCTAGTCGTGAGCGTAATTGCTACAATTGTGGAAGACCCAGACATTACTCCAATTAGTGTACGGCCCCCTACAAAAGAAGAGAAGATTCTCCCAAAAGAAGAAGTAGAAGAGAAGAATCGCCACCAAGAGAAAGAAGGAGTAGAGATGATCATTATGAACGAAGACCCTCTCGGAGAAGCAAAGATTCTGAAAGGAAGGACAAGTCATCAAGGAGCTACTCAAAAAGAAGACATCAAGCTCATGTTGGTGAATGGGTATCCGGTTCCGAGTCCGACCATCACTCTGAAAGAAGTTATCACTCCGACTCCGAATATACTCAAGATGAAGGTGTTGCCGATCTAGCACTTGTGTCAACCAACTCCTACGACATATTTGACTCACCAAATGAAGGAATTGGAAGATGCTTCATGGCTAAAGGTCCAAAGGTAACACACCCCGAGTATGTTGATTTCAATAGTGATGAAGATGATTTGCTAGGTGACGATGATTTACTTGTTGACAACTCTAGTGATGAAAACTATGATGGAACGTCAATTAATCATGTTAATCAAGATAAAACAAATGATGATGATAAGAAGGAGATTGAGCATCTAACTAAGGAACTAAACACTCTTAAGTTAGCTCATGAAACTATCTTGGAATATCATCGAGAACTTTTAAAGACTCATGAGAGGCTACGCTTTGAAAAGCTCAACCTTGAGCAAGAGCATGAGTTTTTAAACGCAATCAATGATGATCTTCGCAAGAAAAGTTCTTCTTACATTGCCAAGCGTTTACTCTTGTCTACTTACATGCCACAAGTTCAATCTAGCAACAAGAACAAGAAAGATGCTTCATCTAGTAGTAACAACAATAATGCTAAATCCAATGTTGTTGCTTCTAGTAGTTCTCTTGATTCCACTAATGATTCTCTTAGCCAAGTTACACTTGAGCAAGAAAATAGCTTATTGAAGGGAATTATAGAGAAAGGTGTTTACAACAGTCTTGTCTAAAGTAAGCAATTTGAGGAAATTGTACGCAAGCAAGGAAGACACCGGAAGAATCAAGGTGTTGGTTTTGTACGAAAGTTCAATGCCAATGGAGTTGAGTGGGAAGAAGATCAATACCCCAAGACGAAGTTTGTTCCTCAACAAGAGAAGTATGATCCTACTTCTTTCAAAGGGACACAAGCTCAGGATGATCTTCCACCACAAGACCACAAGCAAAAAGGCAAGGACAAGCTTCAAGAGGAAATTGATGCATTTGAAGAAGCACCTAAGGCCTTGGTCAAGTGGGTTTCGAAGACTACATCAAGTTCTACTTCATCAAGTACGACTACGACTCCAAGGATTCCCATCAAGATGGTGTGGATCCCGAAGAAGAAGAACTAGAGAGTTCGTGAGGGTGACTCCGCCAACATACTTCACTCTTATCATTTTGGCGAGGACAAGTGCAAACAACTTCCATATCTTGCACTAGTTCAAGGAGCCACAAACCCTCTTGTTGGTAAGACAATGGACAAGGTAACTTAATGCTTTCATGGACAACATCTTGTGTATGCATCACTCTATGTCTATGGATATCCTTGTTTGTTCCTAGTGGGGCTAACCCCTGTAGGTATTGAAAGTGCAACTCACTCCAAAGGATTGCTCCGAATGATCTACATCAACATTGAGCATCTACATCTTCAACACCTACATGAAGTCATTATCGACAAAACCCAAGGTTAGTTCATCCCTCTTAGGGGGGATATCACATCTAGGGGGAGCTTTACTCTAATTAATTGAGCTAAAGCAACTCTAATGGTGTGAACACAACAATGCTTTATGTAAAAGTGGTAACCCCACTTGTGCTTAAACGATGGGTATGACCTATGATCAAATGTTCTCATTTGACTCCTACGTTAATATACTCATATATAGATGACCTAGTCATCGCCAATTGCTTGATGGATGCTAGAGTGTTTGTGCATGCTTTGTCACATATTTCATTTGCCATTTTATTGTGTGAGCATGTTGGTTGCATATTTTACTCATTCAAGGACATCCATTTGTTGCTTTGATTGTTGGCTCTTTCTCTTTTGCCAAATGGATGGACAAGAATGCCTAAGAACACCCTCAAGCTATCTATGCTTTTCCCGTCTCAAACTCTATTCATGCTACATCACAAAGTTTGATCAAGTCAGATTCGAACCACTCTGTGTGAGGAGCACTCGGAGTTCCCGATTCGTCATATAATTAAACTTCCAAAACCTCTTTGTGTATTTCGGTCTGACCGATTCATCCTTTTCGGTCTTACCGAGATCACTAAGTTGATCTAGGGTTTTCAATCTCGGTGCAACCGATTAGAAATTTTCGGTCACAGCGAGTTGTAGTAAATGCTTGCAGTTTTGCATGTCGGTGCCACCGAGTCGTTCCACTCGGTCACACCGACAGGGTCAGGTTATATATACTGACGGGCCAAATTATGGAAAATTTTCTGAACCTCCTCGCCCGCGCGTAACCTGGTCTGCCTCCTCGGGTCTCCGGATCGTCCTCTCGTCGCCAGTGACCTCCCACTGCTGGTCTCCGCCGCCGTCAACGGCAATCTGCCCCGCCGTTGCCGCCATAGCAAGTTCGCCGCAAAACTAGGGTACGAACTTGATCTTTGTGCTAATCCATAACTCTGATTCTTAGCACATTGCTTTGCCATGATTCTTGCCACGATTGAAATCATCCTGTCCAGCGAAAACATCCAGTAGATTAGTTTTGGTTTGAAAATTTAGGGTTAGTCTCCGCCAAATTCATCTCGGACCGACCGAGTTGTAGAAATCGGTCTCACCGATTTGGCTTAGGCCAGAGCACATGCGTTTTCGGTCTGACCGAAAATTGCAAATCGGTGTGACCGAGTTGGATTCTCTGTGAAACCCTAGCAGTCTCGGTACCACTGAACTGTGACTCAGTCTGACCGAGTTCACTAGTTTAGGTTCCAAAAGATGCTTCGGTATCCCCGAGTTTACAAATCGGTAGATCCAAAATGCTTTCTGTGAAGAACTAAAACTATGTTTTTAAGTCATCTGTTTTGCAAAACTCCTGTACTTTGTGATGCTCATCTACTCTACCTCATCTATAATCTATTTACAGGGCCTGCTGACTGTTTGCCTGCAAGATGTCTGACCAAAGTGACAGCCAGAAGAAGTCTGAACAGCAGGTGCAGATGAGTGAGGGTTCTGATCCCTCTAGCAGCTATGATGATGGCAGCAGGAGCACACCAAGCAACTTGCCAAAGGTAGCTACCAGGACAAGGAAGAAGAGAACTTCTGATTCAGAGGATGAAGACTATGTGGCTGTTGAAGATGAAGCCACTTCAAAGAAAAAGGTGCTGAAGAAAGAATATGGCACAGCTGCTGCAACAAAGCCTGGACTGAAAACAAAGGCTCTAGCAAGAAGACAGCCCATGTCAAAGCCAAGAAAAGTTGCCATAGGTGAAACTATGAAATTCACCATTGAGTTTGAAGAAGAAGCAGCTGGTGAGGATAAGAAGAAGAAGAGGGCCAGAACCACTACTGCCAGAGTTCTTGGCAAGCCCTCAATGAGGAAAGATTCAGAAGAGGAAGAGGGTGCTGCACCAGCACCCAAAGCACAAAAGCTCATGGGAGATGCAATTAGATCAGGGGCTGCTTCATCTAAGCCCAAATCTGCTCCCAAGGCTGCTGCTCCAGCTCCAAAGCCTAAACCCAAGAGAAGCACTAGAAACATTCCTACTGAGGAACATGAGGATGACTTGGATATTTATGCAGAGAAGAAGAAAGACCACAACACAATGGCCAACATGTACAAAGAGATCCCAGATGATGCTTTGGATACACATAAGTTTGGATCTGTTCACTTCTTGTTGTCTAGTCTACCAACTATCAACTGGATTCTAAGGCACACACTGTTACCCAAGTCAGGTGATCACAAGATGATCGGAGGACATGCCATAAACTTGCTGCATATATTTGATGTCCCACAGAAGTTCAAGGTCATGAGTTTGATTGTTGAGACAATCAAGAAGACTGCTGCTGACCAAAAGAGAAGTTGTGGATATGCCCCACACATTCAGGAGCTCATCAACTCAAAGATGGGCACAAGCACATATCTTTTGGATAAGGAGAATCTGGCCATATACCCTGAATTTGAAGACAACACAGTGGTGATGAATGAGAATGAACCATCTTCAGCTCAAGCACATGAGAAGAGAGAGAAGGCTAAAGCTGAGAAAGTTGCAAAGATGCGAACTGTAGAAGAGGCATCTCAGATATTCTTGAAGAGCAAGCAAGACCAGCTTGGATATCTAATCCAATCCACCCTGAGGATTGAGAAGGGCTTGGCCACCCTGACCAAGAACCAGGAGAGTTTGGAGAGTATCATTGAGCAGAAATTCTATGACCTTGATGTCAAGGTAACAGAGATCCAAACTGCACTTTAGCAGCTCCAGGAGGAAGCAGAGGAGAAGAAGGGCAAGTCTAACACAGATGCTTTTGCTAGAGTGCCCAGAGGACAAAGATCTGCTGCAGTTCCCTTGACAGACACAAGAGCAACAGCATCAGCACCAGCAGCTATAGCTCCAGTTCCACCTCCAGCAGCTACTCCACCAGCTCCAGCTACTTCATTTGAAGCTTTCGTTCTTGGAGTTCTCTCAACACCTCCTACCGAGGACCAAGTCTGAGAGTCGTTTAGCACTATGCTTTTTTGAACTTTTTGGTAACTTGTTGCCAAAGGGGGAGAAAAATGTATAGATCATAGGCTTCGAGAGAGAGTGTTGCCTTTTTTATCTCTATTGCTATTTTGGTTGAAACTTTATTGTGTGCTTGTGTGATATACTTGTGAGATACTTGTTTGATCATGTGTTTGATCATATGCTACCTTAATGCTTGTTGGATGATATCATCTTTCATATCCACTTATGATCATTCACTTGTTTTGGTGATGAGTGCATTTTTTTAAATCTCTATCATTTTGAGCGCTCCACAAAGATGTATGTGACATGGTAGAGTAACCCATGATCCTAATCGATTGTGCATTTGCATTCAAAAGCAAATCTTAAATAATGCACAAATTTAGGGGGAGCTCTTGCTTATCACATACTTCTCAAAGCGATGATGCTTTTCAATCTTATTATCATTTGTCGAAGGTTTGATCTATATGTTGTCATCAATTACCAAAAAAGGGGAGATTGAAAGTGCAACTATCCCTGGGTGGTTTTGGTAATTCCTAAGAACATATAGCTCATTGAGCTAATGCTATTCCAAGATAAATATTTAAGGAAAGCTCAATGATTGGCATGGCATGGATTAGAAAGTGGACCCTTCAAAATGCTAAGGACAAAAGATTGGCTCAAGCTCAAAGCACAAGACTCTACATTTTCTATTTTAGTGATCCAAGATCACATTGAGTCTATAGGAAAAGCCAATACTATTAAGAAGGGATGAGGTGTTGCTTAATGAGGTTCTTGCTCAAAATGCTTAGTGATATGCTCCAAAAGCTCTCCACTACTTTCTCATATCCACATATGTCCCAAACCAAAAGTCCAACTTGGCCCCAGCGAAATTTCATATCCGGAGCCACCGAGTTCAGTTGACATAGCCACAGCCAGAAACCCTAGTCTTTTCGGTCTCACCGATAGGGATCTCGGTCTCACCGAGATGGGATTGCAAACTCTCTATTTCCCTTTGTAACGTTTTGGTCAAACCGAGATGAGTGATCGGTCCTATGGAGATTGCAATGCAAACTCTCTGTTTCCTTTTCGTAACGTTTTGGTCCAACCGAGATGAGCGAATCGGTCCCACCGAGTTTGCCTGACCAACTCTCTGTTTGACTATTACCAAAATCGGTCCCACCGAGTTTGTGTAATCGGTCTCACCGAGATTACGTTATGCCCTAACCCTAATGAAATCGGTCCCACCGAGTTGACATGTCGGTCCCACCGAGAATACTAATGTTCACATTTTGAACTAAATCGGTCCGACCGAGTTTCATGATTTGGTCCCGCCGAGTTTGGTGATTTGTGTGTAACGGTTAGATTTTGCGTGGAGGCTATATATACCCCTCCACCGACTCTTCATTCGTGGAGAGAGCCATCAGAACATGCCTACACTTCCAACACATATTTTCTGAGAGAGAACCACCTACACTTGTGTTGAGGTCAAGATATCCCATTCCAACCACATAAATCTTGATCTCTAGCCTTCCCCAAGTTGCTTTCCACTCAAATCTTCTTTCCACCAAATCCAAATCCTGTGAGAGAGAGTTGAGTGTTGGGGAGACTATCATTTGAAGCAGAAGAGCAAGGAGTTCATCATCAACACACCGTTTGTTACTTCTTGGAGAGTGGTGTCTCCTAGATTGGCTAGGTGTCACTTGGGAGCCTCCGTCAAGATTGTGGAGTTGAACCAAGGAGTTTGTAAGGGCAAGGAGATCGCCTACTTCATGAAGATCTACCCTAGTGAGGCAAGTCCTTCGTGGGCGACGGCCATGGTGGGATAGACAAGGTTGCTTCTTCGTGGGCCCTTCGTGGGTGGAGCCCTCCGTGGACTCGCGCAACCGTTACCCATCGTGGGTTGAAGTCGCCATCAACGTGGATGTACAATAGCACCACCTATCGGAACCACGGATAACAATCTCCGTGTCAACATTGCGTTTGCTCCCTCAACCTCCTCCCTTTACCCTCATATGCAATTGTTTTACATTCCGCTGCTATACTCTTAGAATTGCAAGTGTAGGTTGATTGCTTGACTTGTGCTAAGTTGCTAAAATCTGCCAAGAACTAAAATTGGGAAAAGGCTAGATTCTTATTTGGTCAAGTAGTCTAATCACCCCCCCTCTAGACATACTTTCGACCCTACATGCATGAACTAGCTAGGGTGTGACAACTCACCCCCACTCAAAAGAATCTCGTCCCGAGATTAAGGATCCATTGGGAAGAAGGTGGGGTACTCAAGTCATAGACGATCCTCCCTTTCCCAAGTAGCTTCTTTCTCAGAATGGTGTGACCATTGAACCTTGAGAAACTTGATATTTTGGCGTCGAGTGGTACGCTCGGCTTGATCAAGGATACGGACGGTATATTCCCGATATGTGAGATTATCTTAGAGATCAAGCGTTTCGTGGTCCACTCCATGGATAGGATCCGAGAAGCAACGCCTGAGTTGAGAAACGTGGAAGACATCATGAACTCTGGAAAGATGCGGAGGTAGTTCCAATTTGTAGGCAAATTCTCCTTGTTTGGCAAGAATGCAAAAGGGACCAATGTATCGAGGAGCCAATTTGCCTTTGATACTGAATCGATGGGTTCCCTTCAGAGGAGTAACCCGAAGATACGCCTTCTCGCCAACTTCATAAGTCATGAGCTTATGTTTGCAGTCATATTGGCTCTTTTGACGAGATTGGGCTGTTTTCAACTTCTCACGAATAATGCGAACCTGCTCTTCTGCTTCCTGAATCATATCCGGGCCAAAGAGTTGTCTTTCCCCGGTTTCTGACCATTTAAGAGGCATTCAACACTTTTGTCCATAGAGAACTTCGAAAGGGGCTTTGTCCAAGCTAGGTTGATAACTATTGTTATAAGCGAATTCGGTGAATGGAAGGCATTTCTCCCAATCCATACCGAAAGAGATGACAGAAGCTTAGAGCGTGTCTTCCAGAATTTGATTGACTCGTTCTACTTGACCACTTGATTGAGGGTGGAAGGCGGTGCCAAAGGAGAGACGAGTTCCCATAGCATTTTGGAAACTTTCCCAAAATCGAGTGGTGAAAAGACTTCCACGGTCTGAGTTAATCTCCAATGGAACACCATGAAGAGACACTATTCGGGAGATGTACAAGTCAGCTAGCGGTTATACTCTCACGAACAGGTAGGAAATGGGCTACTTTGGAAAGACGATCGACAACAACAAAGATATCATTATTCCCTCTCTTTGTCCTGGGAAACCCGGTAATGAAATCCATACCGATTTTATCCCATTTCCATTCAAGAATAGCCAAAGGTTGAAGGGTGCCAGCAGGCCGTTGATGCTCTGCTTTAAAACGACGACAGACGTCGCAACTAGCAATGTATTGAGCAATTTCTCTCTTCATCCTAGTCCACCAAAACCTCAGGCGTAGGTCTTGATACATTTTAGTACTACCGGGATGAATGGTGAGAGGGGATTCATGAGCTTCCTTAAGGATCAACTGCCGTAGATGTCGATTCTTGGGAACCACTAGACGGTTTTCAAAGAAGACAACACCTCGTTCATCCATGGAAAAACATTTAGCAACTCCGCTAGCAATGTTCTCTTGGATGCGGGATATGCCCTTGTCACGCTTCTGGGCAGCTATGATTTGATCCGGAAGGGTGGGTTTCGCCACCAGGGTGGATAGGAATCCTTGAGGAACAATGTGAAGGTTAAGCTTACGAAATTCCACGTGGAGAAGTGGTTGACTTTGTTGTAACATCAAGTTGTTACAATAATATTTACGACTTAGCGCATCAGCCATGACATTGGCTTTGCCCGGGGTGTAAGTTATTCCTAAGTCGTAATCTGTGATCAACTTGACCCAACGTCTTTGCCTGAGATTCAAATCCGGTTGGGTGAAGATGTATTTTAGACTTTGGTGATTAGTGTAAATCTCGCAATGATTACCGAGAAGGTAATGTCGCCATGTTTTGAGTGCATGGACTACAGCTGCAAGCTCTAGATCATGTGTGGGATAATTATCCTCATGTGGACACAACTGTCGAGAAGCATAGGCAATCACATGACGATCTTGCATGAGTATGCAACCTAGTCCTTGTCGCGAGGCGTCGCAATAGATAACAAAGTCCTTAGAAAAATCTGGTGGCACAAGTACGGGAGCTAAACTCGCACTGTGGGTTCCACTCGTACTTTTTATCTGTCTTGAGGAGTTCAGTTAGAGGTTTAGCAACCTTGGAGAAATTCTCGACGAAGCGGCGACAGTAGCTCGCTAGGCCAAGGAAACTACGAACTTGCTTGACCGTTTCAGGTGGAGTCCAATCAAGGACGGCTTGAACACGCTCGGGATTGACAGCAATACCCTTACCAGAGATTACGTGGCCTAGATAGGTCACTTCTGGCAACCAAAATTCACACTTGGAGAATTTGGCATAAAGGCGATGCTCTCGAAGTTTCATCAATACTAGCCTTAGATGCTCGTCATGTTCTTCCTCATTCTTGGAGTAGATGAGTATATCATCCAAATATACCACTACGAATTTATCCAAGTACTCCATGAGATCGAATTCATCAAACGAGAGAAGGTGGCTGGAGCATTGGTTAAACTGAAGGACATGACGGTGTACTCGTATTGGTCATAATGAGTAACAAAAGCCGTTTTAGGAATGTCCCCGTTCTTGATTTTGATTTGATGGTAGCCCAACCTCAAATCCATTTTGGAAAAGACTGAGGATCCAGCGAGCTGATCATACAGATCGTTGATCCTGGGGAGCAGATACTTGTTCTTGATAGTGACCAAGTTGACAGGTCGGTAATCCACAACCATCCGATCCGTTCCATCCTTCTTCTTGACGAACAGGACGGGGCAAGCCCATGGAGAGGAACTAGGATGGATGCAACCCTTTTTCAAGGACTCATCTAGTTGTTTCTTAAGCTCGGCTAGTTCTAGGGGTGCCATCTTATAGGGTCTTCTAGAGATTGGAACGGTTCCTGGTACAAGGTCTATCACGAACTCGACATCCCTGTCAGGTGGAACACCCGGCAATTCTTCTGGAAAGACATCCTGAAAGTCACGGACTACCGGAATATCTTCCAGGTCTGGAAGAGGGTTGGCATTTAGGGAGTAGAGCTGACGCTCAGACACTCGGGTCAAAACATTGACTGTCTTGCCCGATGGGTGGGTGAGTTGAACACTTCTAGTAGAGCAATCAATCTTAGCATAATGGGCTGACATCCAGTCCATACCCAAGATGATGTTTATGTCTGAGGACTTGAGAGCTATCAGTGATGCAAGGAAGACCAATCTATCGACAAGAATTTCGTTTCCATGGCTTATTCTAGAGGTTTTCCACTTAGAACCAGGGGTTTGAATTACCATGGAGGTAGGCATGTCACAAAATGTGGTGTTGTGCATCCGAGCATAACTCTCAGAAACGAATGAATGAGATGCTCCAGTATCGATAAGAACAGTTGCCGGATGGCAATTAACAAGGAGCATACCAAGGACGACGTTGGGATCCTCATGAGTCTCCTTGGCTGAGACATAGTTGACATGACCACGTGCAGTGGTGGCTGGCTTGGCATGATATGTCTTTCCCGCTGGCTTGCCACGACCAACGGACTTCCCGGATTGGTTGGGGTTGTTGTTCTGGGGGCACTCACGCAGATAGTGACCCGTCTCTCCACACTTGAAGCATGTCACAATGTTGGGGCGTGGAGCAACATTAGCAGTGGGGCCACCATAGGCCTTGGGCGGTGCATACTGCTGGTTGGGGCGAGGCGCCTCAAAGGATGGCCTCGGAGTGAACCTGGGTGGCAGAGCTGTGTTTGGAATCCACACCCGGCGCTTCTGAGAGCCAGAACTGGATGAACAACCAAAATCACGGGAGTGCTTGCGTGTAGCTTCATAGTCAGTCTGACCTGTCTCAGCACTGATGGCCTTGTTCACAAGCTTCTGGAAGGAGGTGCACTCGTGTAGATGGAGATCACGG
The DNA here is from genome assembly GCF_018294505.1 of Triticum aestivum. NCBI lineage: Eukaryota > Viridiplantae > Streptophyta > Magnoliopsida > Poales > Poaceae > Triticum > Triticum aestivum. The sequence continues at coordinate 370,976,954 of NC_057802.1, forward strand.
CGACGCTCGGGGCTAAGTCCCTTGCGGAACCTCGCCTGCTTCTTGGCATCGGTGGATACCTCTTCAGGAGCATAACGTGCCAGGTTTCCAAACTCACGGCTGTATGCATCCACGGTCAGTCTGCCTTGGGTGAAATTGCAGAACTCTTCCCTCTTACGATCCATGAGACCTTCCGGGATGTGATGCTCACGGAAAGCCTCACTGAATTCAGCCCAAGTGGTGATCTGGCCAGCCGGGCGCATAGCCTCATAGTTTTCCCACCAAAGGCTAGCAGGGCCTTCGAGGTGATAGGCAGCGTAGGTAACCTTATCAGCTTCGGTTACGTTGGCAGAATGTAGCTTATGGGTGATGCTACGATGCCAATCATCCGCATCAAGGGGCTCGACGGAATGATGAAATGTCGGTGGGTACAACTTGATAAAGTCGTTGATTGACACCAAGTCGTTCCTCTGGTGACGTGCAGTATTCTGCTCAATCCGTTCCAGCAAGCGGTTGGTCTCATGCTTGTTTCTTTCTGCCTCCAGCATAACTTCGGCCAGAGAAGGCGGGTGAGGCAGATTCCCATCCCTAGTTGCACTGGCTTCACCCTCTCCGGGGCAGCAGGGTTGTTGCGGGTATTGACCATCCTAGGAAAGACAAAACAACGGTTTAGCCAAGGATGGCAAAATGTTGGCAAGGAAGTGCAGAATGTAATGGATGACATGGAATGCGGAGATGTTCATTTGCACGACATGGTAATATGGAAACTGCCATATATATATATATACCATCGGTCGTACACACCGTACATAGTTTAGTACAAACCCAGGCTGAAGTACAACTACGGTGAAAGACGTTACATCTCATCGGAGGCATTCTGAGCTCCTATACATTATTTTTCTACACCTCCGAAACGTGATACACACCAAGTCGTATCCCACGAGTCACGCAGGACTGTGGAGAATACAACTGTTACAATACTAGTGAAGCTACTACCAACTCAGATGTCTCCGTAGTAATCTTCATAGAGATTACCACCATGTCCTGGGAGCTGAACATGATCATCTGGAAACAGTCGGTCCTATGGAGCTTGCGGTCCATAAGGACTCGGATGTGGCCTTGGTCCAACAAACGGTGTCAGACAGGGTCCACGGGGAGGAGTGATGCCTCCTACATCACGCCAGTCCATACGATCCGGTAGACCAGACCGCACGGGGTACAAATCCCGCATATCCATATACCCAGCCTGCACGGCAGGTGCAAACCGTGTCAGAGTGGCCCAGTGATCAGAACAAGTGTTGAAAAGCTCCATTCGCAAGGCACGATTCTCATGGTCCTTGTCCTCAAGCATCTCTGTGGTAGTGCGGAGTAGCGAATCCTCATGGGAGGAGTCAATGTAGAGAGCCTGATAGTAACCTTCTGCCCCGGGGAGTGATGCTGGCATATAGCGGAACTCAGTGTTCCGAAGCAAGGCAAGTCTAGCTCGCATAATAGTCATCATCGAGTAAGCAGCGTCCTGCACGGACATCTCAATGGTAACCCCAAGTCCATAAGAGCAACGAACGGAGGGGTTCAGTAGCTCCAGGATAGGAAGGGTATATCCTGACTGTGCAAAGGTATTGACTCTGATTGAAGTCTCAAAACTGCTCCTCGACGGTATACTCAGGATACCATCGATAGCCCGTCTTGATCATCACGCGGACCAGCATGGCCATGTGACCAGGTACATCGAGGCACCGAGTCAAATGAACCACTTGGTTCTGGGTGCGGGAGGCCACCTGGAAGCATGAAATAATGCAAAGGCATTAGAATTTTCTAGGAGAAATCGGACAGAATAATGGCTGTAAATGCTTAGAAAAAGATTTGAGACATTCACAACAGTTTGCATAGACACTCAACATCATCATATCAAGGTTCCGGTTCAACTGATAACATACTAAAAGTAGTAGAAACTGAACTGAGGCCTGGAACCAACAATCCTAAGATTCTACAGATTAGTAACACGTGAACCTGATAGAGAGAAGAGAGCCTAGTTCTTAACCCACGTAGAAAGAGAAGAGGATGACTCATATCAAAGGGCATAAGGTAAAGGAGTAAAAAGAGCCTTACGTCCCTCCCACAATCAATTCCCCTACATATAACTAAAGCATTTCTAGACTCAACATCGACCAGTTTGGCTTGACGAACCTACAGGCAGTCCGGCTCTGATGCCAACGCTGTCAGGACCCCGATTCTAAGTCACACCGATCTAGCATGTAACACCTCATATCACTTTGCGGCCTCACGCACGGTATTCCCACGGGTGTCGCCTTACCATGGCCCGGGACCGTTTGCGCCTTTTGGCTCACGTATATGATAGTGTCGCTAGCATCCATATGACAGAGAACCCGGGCCGACATGACTAGTCGTGAACCCAAAGTGGCACTAACTTACGGGGACAGGCATACATGAAACAACATCGAGCATGTCGGTCAGCAGCGTGTGAATCCGGGCTGTAGCAACTGGGCTAACAGGACTCTGAGAACCCGGGCTGTAGCAGGCTAGCAGGACTCTGGATGTCACCGCGTGACATTTCCCTGAAGGGACAGACACAGGAACAAAGTGAATCACATACCGGCCAGTCTAAGTGTTCCGGAGCAGTAGTGCTGGGCTAGCAGGACTCCGGTAAACCGGGCTGTAGCGGACTACCAAGGCTCAGTGGAAGCACCAGACTACATTTCCCCATAAGAGAGGCTACCAAGGATAAACAACTAGATTGTCGGATCCCACACATACCAAGCATTTCAATCATACACACAATATGCTCCATATGTGTAAATACAACATGGCATCACAACAAAACTCTACAACTCAAAGTACTTTATTTAAAGGCTCCGGAGAGCCATACATAACATGTTCATACAGATAGGGGTCACACGACCCGACACTCAAGTCATACAAACATACAAGCACATGCGGAAGCAAACTTGTCTGAGTAGAGACAACTAGAAAGAAAGAAGGCTTGACGAAGACTGTCTATCTACAAAGGCCATTCACAAGCTCAGGTCACCACCTGGGCGGCAAGTCACTCGTCAACGTAGAGATCTACATAGAACCCATCGGAGGGCGCGGTGTTCTCTTCTGCAACAATTATTAAAGCAACCTGAGTACAAAGGTACTTAGCAAGTCTTACAACAGATCCTACTATACACGCACATTCTCAAGAAGGGTCGTTGAGTTATTGCAGCAACCAGCTTTGACTCTTGGCTAAGCTATCCTACAACTGACACAACTTGTAAATGATTCTTGCACACACGAGTCCACTAATCACCATCACAATACTCCACCGTGGATCCCCCCTCGTCATCCTACGAGAGGGCCATCCGCGACACTCACACTTATCTTGAGTCTTTTAGTAGTAACCATTAACTTGTCTATGAACTGCATAAGCGACCAAGTAGTCCTTTACCACGGACACGGCTATTTGAATAGTTTATACCCTGTAGGGGTGTACTTCTTCACACATGTTTCCACCACTTAGCGTCTGCACACGACATGTGCTCGGCAGACTTCAAGCGAAAGCCGACGTGGGTGTAGACCACGACCTGACTAACCACACAAGTCTCTAGTCCAGGTTTATCGCCTATTCGGGTTCCATCCACAAGGAAATCCCGCCGGGGTGTCTTCAGCGGCCCCAAACGATGTGTGCAGGGTTCCCGAGACACCAAACGGGTGACTCGGTACACCATGCCACATGCCTACCGCATCACAACCCACCCCTAAGGTCAGCGCTGCGCACGGCCTCCAGCAACTACAAACACCAGAAACTACTTGCAACTCCTGGATAGAGGGCGAGAGGGTAAGTAAGTCAAGCGGGGTCATATTTCAGGGCCCAATGTGTGGTAGTAGCTGAATCTTAAATCACGCATACAGATCTCAGTTCTTAAGGACGGCCTCAATGAAACAACCCACCATGTACTCCTACATGGCCTCTCATCGATACCTTTACCAAAACATGTTCAACACTTCACTCTCATTACCGACTCAACCATTCACTCTAGTTCGTCACCCCGATGAGCCAGACCTGACATGACTCTAAGCATAGCAAGCATAGCATGGTAGGAAACACAAACATGGCTCAATCAACTCATACACATGCTAGTGGGTTTCATCTAGTTACTGTGGCAATGACAGGTCATGCAAAGGAAGTGGGTTCAACTACCCCAACACACAGCAGTTTGAAACGTTGTTGTCTTAATGCAGTAAACGAGAGCAGAAGCAAGAAGATGGGTTTGTATCGAAATGATCAATGTGTTGCTTGCCTGACAGAGTGGTAGAGGGATACTGCCCTTCAGTTGAATACTCATGAATATCCTCGGAGGCAGAACCTACCACGAAGAACACACCGGAACACAATCATTACATGGCGATATGCAACAATATGATGCATGCAAATGACATGCAAGATTAGTGTGTTTTGGCTAATGCAACTATAAACAGGGTGGTTTGAGCTCATTTGAATCAAAGATTCAAATGCAAACCCAAAATATGAACTCATGTAAGTGCATTATATTGTTTCATCTAAACAGCAAGGTTAAAGTGTTCTGACATGCATGAAACCAGTATGGATGGAAAGATTGGATTTTCCTGATCAATTCTCATATATAAATCTTTGCATTTGGAGTTACAGATTAACTTCTATGAATTTTTGAAGTTTGTAGTGTTTTCTGGAATTTCCTGATTATAAATAAATCTAGAAAATACTTTATCGCGTCAGCATTGCATCACTGTGACGTCAGCAGTCAACGGGGACGGTCCAGGTCAAGCCTGACCAGTGGGTCCCGCGTGTCAGTGGTTAACTAAACTAATCTAATTTAGCTAGCGTTAAACTAACACTAATCTAGTTTAGTTAGTGGCATGGGGCCCACACGTCAGTGACCCAGGGGGTCAAACTAGGGTCAACCCGGGTCAAGCTGGGTCAACTTACCGGTGTTTAGCCGCCAACGAGGCCAGACGTGGCGGGGCAGTGCGGGTTTCCTCCTTCGGTGACCAAATGGACGGCGGAGGGCATCTACGTGACGCGGGGAGTGAGCCGCATTGATTTGTGGTGGTGGTGGAGCTCGGGGTCGCCGGAAACGACACCGACGATGAGCTGTGCGGCTGCCGGAGTTCGGGTGAGGTCGAACTCGTCGCTGTGGTGATCTTGGAGGCTCAAGGCCGGCTCCTACGGGATCTACGTGGTGCTGTGAAGTCACTGGACATGGTGGTGTGCCCGTTGGGTGGCCGGAGCATCGTTGGCGATGAACTCAGATGACGGCACGTGCGGTGAAGCTTGTTGCGGTCAAAGCAGTGGACGGCAGCGAGAACGAGAGGGATGGAAAGGGGCAGAAGCTCACGGTGAACACGATGAGCTAGACGGCGCGGTCGGGGACGAGCTGTTGCAGCGGTGAAGGCGAAGGGGATCTCCGGCGGTGGCGGAGTCGGGCGAGGTTGATGTAGTGGCTTCGGGGCAAGCGAGCGCTCGGGGCTCGGCCTGCTCGATGGAGAGGACGACGGCGGAGCTGCTGGACACGGCGAGGCGACGAGGAGGCGACGGTGGGCACGTCTACGTCGGCGGTGCGGCTGCGGCGGCGTCGGCCATGGTGGGAGAGGGCAAGGGAGAGGCGCTGGGGGAGAATGGAGGTGTCCAGGGGGTCGGGGAGACGACATGGAGGTCGTCCAGACGTCCAGGGGCTCGAGCGGCAAGCAGCTGGCGCCGTGGTGAGCTCGCGCACGCCGGCGTCACCTCCCTGACTGCCTAGCGAGGACGAAGCAGCGGGCTGGCACAGGCCAACACAGTGCTGGGCCGCCAGGTGGGCCAGCTGGTGGCTTTGCCAGGTAAGTCCAGTTTCCTTTATTTTCTGTTTTCTTTATTTCTGCAAGTTTGTGGCTTTTCTAAAAATACCTAGGCACTTTCAAAAATCACCAAACTGCTCATGCTCACTGTATGGAATATAACCAACATGGAACATTTCAGTTTAGGATTATTTGGACATTTAAAATAGTTAATAGTATTTTAATGCCCAAATGCAAATAGCATATGATTTAATCCGGTGACCCTAAGATGACCTAGAAAATTGTGCACCATTTTTGTCAGTGGTTTAAGACCAGGGCAAAGATGATGAACATTTTAGAAGGGCATTTCAGGTTCATTGAAAAAGATTTTAGTAAACCCTAGTTGTTTTCAGGGGGGTGCTGGGGATTCTGTAATCCGCATTTCCAAGTTTCTTATCAAAGTAAACATGATGCAACATTCTAATGCATGAACTAGCTAGGGTGTGACATGCGCTGGCGTTGGCTGGCCGCGCACGGATGCAAATCTTGAGTGGCAGCGAAGCGCTACGATGCGGTGGACGAGACCGTTGGTGAAGCCCCAGCGGCCTCGGGGGGCGGAGGCGCGACGATGTGCTCGGTGAAGTAGCCATAGTGAGCTGGGAGACGGCGTCGGTGAAGCACACCTGATGCGGTGGAAGTCGGTGTTTGTGAGGCACGTCGGTTGCGGTGGCCGACGTTGTCGGTGGACCACCCGGTGCGGTGGACGAGGGCGTATATGAGGTTGCTCCAGTGCGGTGGTGAAGCGCGACTGTCGTCGTCGTCCGGCACAGAGGTGGGGAAAGAGACGAGATGAGGGGCGATTCAAACTTTGCTTGGGTTGGCGGCGAATTAGGGATTTGAGCAATCTGGGCACGGAAGGGGACGGTGGAGAAGGGAGATTTTGCAGGGCTGGAATTGGGGCCGCCAGATATTTCAATCCGAAACGTGGAAGCGCGAACTTATTTTGTCGTCGTCCTTTTTTTGGGGGGGAGGGGAGGAAGGGAGGGGGGTGGGTGGCTGGGTGCTCAGCGTCCGTCCGACACACGCGACCACCACGACACCACCCTGGTCTGCCTGGTGCGCCTACATTTGAGAATGCAAATGAATCTTCTTTCCTTTGCAAACGAATCTGTATGTATTACCATGCCAGTGTTTTCCTTGCAATAATTAGTCATTCGAAACGAGATGCTATAAATTAATTAATGAGGAGTTATTTGAAAAAAAATTCGAAATGGTATCCAGGCTAACGTTGATTAGAGTGTGTGTCACATAATTAGTTAGTTGAATTAGAGTGTGTGTCACATAGCGATCTCCAATTCTAACGTGGATTTCGCATTTCACTATATCCACATTACTTTTTAATACAAATTCATATGTATATGATGAACACCATGGTAGTGAGAAAACTTTTGGATGGATTCAAACATATGACCTACAAAATAGCACAACAAATCGAGTCAATGTCAACTTTTTGAAACCTAGTATGGCACGAATTCGAGATAATTACCCATATGCATGGTCCTCAGTTCAAATCTTACAATCTACACCGAATTGAAACATCAATATTAAGTTTCGTACTATCTATATTCAAATGTTGTTTTTAGCCCCCCCCCCCTGCACACACGCTACATACTTCCTGTATCGGTCAATCCTCCTCTCCTAACCACCTTAGGAAGCTATCGGTTTCCAACACACATCCATTCTTTCTCTCCATGTTTCGATCTCTAACTCTCTCAACTACACAACCCCCTTTTTCCACTCTATTACGAAACGTATTTACCTCACACACCCGCCAATGCACCCCATGCCGAGCTCTCTCTCTCCCTCTCCCTCTCACCCTCTCGCGCTAAATACATGCATTACCTATCTAGCCCCCCAACCTCTCGTGCGCACGCACGCACGTTGTCTATCTAGGTCACTCCCTCGAGACTGTCTCACTCTTTCTTCTGCACGGCGGGCCACACTCGCTCAATCTCGCTCTCTTTATCTGAGTCTCGTTTAACCTCGTTTTCTTTCACACACAAATGATATATCTCCCTGTTTGGGCCTCGATCGACACACTCTATACTCTCACGCAGATTGTCTATCTAGGACAGTCCATCGAAGCCGCTCCCACTCTTTCGACCTCATGGCGGGCCATGCTTGCTCTCTATCTCTCTCTCTCTCTCTTTCCCTCTCTCCCACTCTCTCTCTCTCTCTCTTTGTATGTCTCGATTGACCTCGCTATTTCTCGGACAAAAACGATATATCACCATGTTTGAGCCCAATTCGACTTATTCACATTGTATACTCTCTCACGCACATTGTCTATTGATACGTCTCCAACGTATCTATAATTCTTGATTGTTCCATGCTATTATATTATCTATTTTGGATGTTCATGGGCTTTATTAAACACTTTTATATTATTATTGGGACTAACCTATTAACCCAGAGCCCAGTGAAAGTTTCTGTTTTTTCCCTTGTTTCGGTGTTTCGCAGAAAAGGAATACCAAACGGAGTCCAAACGGAATGAAACCTTCGGCAGCGTGATTTTTGGAATGAACGTGATCCAGGAGACTTGGAGTTGAAGTCAAGGAAGCTTCGAGGTGGCCACGAGGCAGGGAGGCGTGCCCCCACCCTCGTGGGCCCCTCGTGGCTCCCCTGACCGACTTCTTTCGCCTATATATGCCCATATACCCTAAAAACATCGAAGAGCAGAATAGATCGGGAGTTCCTCCGCAGCAAGCCTCTGTAGCCACCAAAAACCAATCGGGACCCTGTTCCGGCACCATGCCAGAGGGGGGATCCCTCACCGGTGGCCATCTTCATCATCCCGGCGCTCTCCATGACGAGGAGGGAGTAGTTCAGCCTCGGGGCTGAGGGTATGTACCAGTAGCTATGTGTTTGATCTCTCTCTCTCTCTCTCTCTCTCTCTCTCTCTCTCGTGTTCTTGATTTGGCACGATCTTGATGTATCGCGAGCTTTGCTATTATAGTGGGATCTTATGTTGTTTCTTTGTAATGGATTGAGTTTCCCTTTGAAGTTATCTTATCGGATTGAGTCTTTAAGGATTTGAGAACACTTGATGTATGTCTTGCATGTGCTTATCTGTGGTGACAATGGGATATTCATGTGATCCACTTGATGTATGTTTTGGTGATCAACTTGCGAATTCCGTGACCTCGTGAACTTATGCATAGGGGTTGGCACACGTTTTCGTCTTGACTCTCCGGTAGAAACTTTGGGGCACTCTTTGAAGTTCTTTGTGTTGGTTGAATAGATGAATCTGAGATTATGTGATGCATATCGTATAATCATACCCACGGATACTTGAGGTGACATTGGAGTATCTAGGTGACATTAGGGTTTTGATTGATTTGTGTCTTAAGGTGTTATTCTAGTACGAACTCTATGATAGATCGAACGGAAAGAATAGCTTCGTGTTATTTTACTACGGACTCTTGAATAGATCGATCAGAAAGGATAACTTTGAGGTGGTTTCGTACCCTACAATAATCTCTTCGTTTGTTCCCCGCTATTAGTGACTTTGGAGTGACTCTTTGTTGCATGTTGAGGGATAGTTATATGATCCAATTATGTTATTATTGTTGAGAGAACTTGCACTAGTGAAAGTATGAACCTTAGGCCTTGTTTCAACGCATTGCAATACCGTTTTCGCTCACTTTTATCATTAGTGACCTTGCTGTTTTTTTATTTTCAGATTACAAAAACCTATATATCATCCATATTCCACTTGTATCACCATCTCTTCGCCAAACTAGTGCACCTATACAATTTACCATTGTATTGGGTGTGTTGGGGACACAAGAGACTCTTTGTTATTTGGTTGCAGGGTTGCTTGAGAGAGACCATCTTCATCCTACGCCTCCCACGGATTGATAAACCTTAGGTCATCCACTTGAGGGAAATTTGCTACTGTCCTACAAACCTCTGCACTTGGGGGCCCAACAACGTCTACAAGAAGAAGGTTGCGTAGTAGACATCAAGCAGTTTCTGGCGCCGTTGCCGGGGAGGTGAGTGCTTGAAGGTATATCCTTAGATCTTGCAATCGAATCTTTTAGTTTCTTGTTTTATCACTAGTTTAGTTTATAAAAGAAAACAAAAAATGGAATTGAGTTTGCCTCATACGTTCATCTTTTTAATATCTTTCGTGAGAATGATGGAAAGGAAAATTGTGCTCAAGTGCTAGAAGAAGAAGTCTATAAAATGTTTGGCACTAAATCTTTGAATGATGAGCATGATTGCAATGTTTTTAGCATGAACTCTTTGAATATCCATAGTACTAATTATGATTGCACTAGTCATGATGAGAATGTCTCTTATAAGCATGTCAATTTTTGTGGAGTGCATAGAGCTTGCAAGTACACACCAATTAGGGAAAATAGATTTTGCAAGAGGTTGCAAGAAAGGCTAGATGTTTGTGCCGAAAATTTGAAATTTCTTCACCATACTTGTGAACTTTGCAATGAACATGGTCATTTAAATATCAAATGCAAATTGTTTCATGATCGAATCGTGTCCAAAAATTGTGATGACTTGATTACCCTTGCACATCATAATGAACTTAGTTTGCTTTTGGGTTATGAAGAAATGAAACGTACAACTAAGCATATTCCAGAATATAACCTTGAGAAATTCCTCGATATTGATCTAGAAGAAATTTTTATGTACTGTGCGGTGAATTGCAGTGAAAATCCTTATATTGCCAATTACATAAAGAAAAGAAAACAAATAGAGGATGAAGAGAATACTAATGAAAGGGAAGAGACTTCTCAATATCCTCCTATTATTTCTTATGATGAATCAGGTAACGAGGAGGAGCTTTCTATTCAACCAATCTCATTAATAAGGAGCTCAAAAGAGAGGGTTAAACCCACACATGATGTGAAGAAGAAAATGAAAAGACAGAGAAGCAAAGGTAGAAAGGTATCTCTCCCAAATGATGTTGCTCCTATTACTCATTGTGATGATGATAATTGCTATCCATACTATTAATGATGAGAGTGATTATGCTTATGATATGAAAAGGCCCAAGCTTGGGGATGCTATGTTTGATGAGAATGACATGTTTGATAATATATTTGCTGCAATTAATGTTTGTCCCAAGCTTGGGGATGCTATGTTTAATGAAGATGATATTTTTTAGCCTCCCAAGTTTTGATGAGCAAATTTATTATGATGATAGCATGCCTCCTATTTATGATGATTATTTTGATGACACTTATGCTATAAAAAGTAGTGATGATTATATTTATAAAACTTGTCATGATTATGATTACCCTTTTTCTGAACATTACTCTTTTAATATGGAAACAATTTATAGTATTCAAGTCTCTTATGATACTCCCACTATTCTAAATGAGAATAATTTTGCTTATGTGGAGAGTAATAAAATTTCTATGCTTGTAGATCATGAAAAGAATGCTTTAGGTGCTGGTTATATTGTTGAATTCACTCATGATGCTACTGACAATTATTATGAGGGAGGAATATATGCTTGTAGGAATTGCAATAATATCAAGTTCCCTCTCTATGTGCTTAAAGTTTTGAAGTTATGTTTGTTTTGCCTTCCTATGCTATTTGATTATTGTTCCCATAAGTTGTTTGCTCACAAAATCCCTATGCATAGGAAGTGGGTTATACTTAAATGTGCTAGTCATATTCTTCATGATGCTCTCTTTATGTTTCAATTCTTATCTTTTATGCGAGCATCATCGAAATCATCATGCCTAGCTAGGGGCGTTAAACATTAGCGCTTGTTGGGAGGCAACCAAACTTTATTTTAGTTTCTTGCTTTTTGGTTCTGTTTAGTAATAAATAATCCATATAGCTTCTGTTTAGATGTGTTTTTATGTTTTAATTAGTGTTTGTGCCAAGTAAGACCTATGGATCTTCTTGGATGATAGTTATTTGATCTTGCTGAAAATTCCAGAAACTTTCTGTTCACGAAAACAATTGTTTAAAATTACCAGAACGTGATAAAATACTGATTCCAATTGCATAAGATCAATAAACAAATTATCTAGGTCCTCCTATTTTGGTAGAATTTTTTGAGTTCCAGAAGTTTGCGTTAGTTACAGATTACTACAGACTGTTCTGTTTTTGACAGATTCTGTTTTTCGTGTGTTGTTTGCTTATTTTGATGAATCTATGGCTAGTAAAATAGTTTATAAACCATAGAGAAGTTGGAATACAGTAAATTTAACACCAATACAAATAAATAATGAGTTCATTACAGTACATTGAAGTGGTGTTTTGTTTTCTTTCGCTAACGGAGCTCACGAGATTTTCTGTTAAGTTTTGTGTTGTGAAGTTTTCAAGTTTTGGGTAAAGATTCGACGGGCTATGGAATAAGGAGTGGAAAGATCCTAAGCTTGGGGATGCCCAAGGCACCCCAAGGTAATATTCAAGGACAACCAAGAGCCTAAGCTTGGGGATGCCCCGGATGGCATCCCCTCTTTCGTCTTCGTTCATCGGTAACTTTACTTGGAGCTATATTTTTATCACCACATGATATGTGTTTTGCTTGGAGCGCCATTTTATTTTCTTTAGCTTTGCTTGCTGTTTGAATAAAATACCAAGATCTTAAATTCTTAAATGTTAGAGATTCTTCACATAGTTGCATAATTATTCGACTACTCATTGATCTTCACTTATATTTTTCGGAGTAGTTTGTCATTTGCTCTAGTGCTTCACTTATATCCTTTTAGAGCATGGCGGTAGTTTTATTTTGAAGAAATAGATGAACTCTCATGCTTCACTTATATTATTTTGAGAGTCCTACAATACAGCATGGTAATTTGCTTTAATGGTGAAATTAGTCCCAATATGATAGGCATCCAAGATTAGTAAAAACTTTCTTAAAAGTGCATTGAATACTATGAGAAGTTTGATACTTGATGATTGTTTTGAGATATGAAGATGGTGATATTAGAGTCATGTTAGTTGAGTAGTTCTGAATTTGAGAAATACTTGTGTTAAAGTTTGTGATTCCCGTAGCATGCACGTATGGTGAACCGTTATGTCATGAAGTCGGAGCATGATTTATTTATTTATTGTCTTCCTTATGAGTGGCGGTCGGGGACGAGCGATGGTCTTTTCCTACCAATCTATCCCCCTAGGAGCATGCGCGTAGTACTTTGTTTCGATAACTAATAGATTTTTGCAATAAGTATGTGAGTTCATTATGACTAATGTTGAGTCCATGGATTATACGCACTCTCACCCTTTCACCATTGCTAGCCTCTCTAGTACCGCGCAACTTTCGCCGGTACCATAAACCCACCATTACCTTCCTCAAAACAGCCACCATACCTACCTATTATGGCATTTCCATAGCCATTCCGAGATATATTGCAATGCAACTTTCCACCGTTCCGTTTATTATGACACGCTCCATCATTGTCATATTTTTTTGCATGATCATGTAGTTGATATCGTATTTGTGGCAAAGCCACCGTTCATAATTCTTTCATACATGTCACTCATGAGTCATTGCACATCCTGGTACACAGCCGGAGGCATTCATATAGAGTCATATCTTGTTCTAAGTATTGAGTTGTAATTCTTGAGTTGTTAGTAAATAAAAGTGTGATGATCATCATTATTAGAGCATTGTCCCAGTGAGGAAAGGATGATGGAGACTATGATTCCCCCACAAGTCGGGATGAGACTCCGGACAAAAAATAAAAAAAGAGAGAAAAAAGAGGCCAAAAAAAGAGAAAAGGCCCAAATAAAAAAATAAAAAAAATAAAAAAAATAAGAGAAAAAGAGAGAAGGGACAATGCTACTATCCTTTTACCACACTTGTGCTTCAAAATAGCACCATGATCTTCATGACAGAGAGTCTCCTATGTTGTCACTTTCATATACTAGTGGGAATCTTTCATTATAGAACTTGGCTTGTATATTCCAATGACGGTCTTCCTCAAAATGCCCTAGGTCTTCGTGAGCAAGCGAGTTGGATGCACACCCACTTAGTTTCGTTTGTTGAGCTTTCATACACTTATAGCTCTAGTGCATCTGTCGCATGGCAATCCCTACTCACTCACATTGACATCTATTGCTGGGCATCTCCATAGCCCGTTGATACGCCTAATTGATGTGAGAATATCTTCTCCTTTTTGTCTTCTCCAAAACCACCATTCTATTCCACCTATAGTGCTATGTCCATGGCTCACGCTCATGTATTGCGTGAAGATTGAAAAAGTTTGAGAGCATCAAAAGTATGAAACAATTGCTTGGCTTGTCATCGGGGTTGTGCATGATTTAAATACTTTGTGTGGTGAAGATAGAGCATAGCCAGACTATATTGCTTGGTTAGTATGCTTGAAATATTATTGTTTTCATGTCAATATTAAACTTTAGTCTTGAATCTTATGAATCTGAATATTCATGCCACAATAAAGAATATATCAGAGGTAGCATTCCACATCAAAAATTCTGTTTTTATCATTTACCTACTTGAGGACGAAGGAAATTAAGCTTGGGGATGCTGATACGTCTCCAACGTATCTATAATTTTTTATTGTTCCATGCTATTATATTATCTGTTTTGGATGTTTATGGGCTTTATTAAACACTTTTATATTATTTTTGGGACTAACCTATTAACCCAGAGTCGAGTGCCAGTTTCTGTTTTTTCCCTTGTTTCAGTGTTTCGCAGAAAAGGAATATCAAACGGAGTCCAAACGGAATGAAACCTTCGGGAGCGTAATTTTTGGAACGAACGTGATCCAGGAGACTTGGAGTTGAAGTCAAGGAAGCTTCGAGGTGGCCACGAGGCAGGGAGGCGTGCCCCCCACCCTCGTGGGCCCCTCGTGGCTCCCCTGACTGACTTCTTTTGCCTATATATGTCCATATACCCTAAAAACGGAGTCCCGCCGCCGCAAGCCTCTGTAGCCACCAAAAACCAATTGGGACCGTGTTCCTGCACCCTGCCGGAGGGGGGATCCCTCACCGGTGGCCATCTTCATCATCCCGGCGCTCTCCATGACGAGGAGGGAGTAGTTCACCCTCGGGGCTGAGGGTATGTACCAGTAGCTATGTGTTTGATCTCTCTCTCCCTCTCTCTCTCTCTCTCGTGTTCTTGATTTGGCACGATCTTGATGTATCGCGAGCTTTGCTATTATAGTTGGATCTTATGATGTTTCTCCCCCTCTACTCTCTTGTAATGGATTGAGTTTTCCCTTTGAAGTTATCTTATCAGATTGAGTCTTTAAGGATTTGAGAACACTTGATGTATGTTTTGCATGTGCTTATCTGTGGTGACAATGGGATATTCACGTGATCCACTTAATGTATGTTTTGGTGATCAACTTGCGAGTTCCGTGACCTCGTGAACTTATGCATAGGGGTTGGCACACATTTTTGTCTTTACTCTTCGGTAGAAACTTTGGGGCACTCTTTGAAGTTCTTTGTGTTGGTTGGATAGATGAATCTGAGATTGTGTGATGCATATCGTATAATCATACCCACGGATACTTGAGGTGACATTGGAGTATCTAGGTGACATTAGGGTTTTGGTTGATTTGTGTCTTAAGGTGTTATTCTAGTACGAACTCTATGATAGATTGAACGGAAAGAATAGCTTCGTGTTATTTTACTACGGACTCTTGAATAGATCGATCAGAAAGGATAACTTTGAGGTGGTTTCGTACCCTACAATAATCTCTTCGTTTGTTCCCCGCTATTAGTGACTTTGGAGTGACTCTTTGTTGCATGTTGAGGGATAGTTATATGATCCAATTATGTTATTATTGTTGAGAGAACTTGCACTAGTGAAAGTATGAACCTTAGGCCTTGTTTCAACGCATTGCAATACCGTTTTCGCTCACTTTTATCATTAGTTACCTTGCTGTTTTTATATTTTCAGATTACAAAAACCTATATCTATCATCCATATAGCACTTGTATCACTATCTCTTCGCCGAACTAGTGCACCTATACAATTTACCATTGTATTGGGTGTGTTGGGGACACAAGAGACTCTTTGTTATTTGGTTACAGGGCTGCTTGAGAGAGACCATCTTCATCCTACGCCTCCCACGGATTGATAAACCTTAGGTCATCCACTTGAGGGAAATTTGCTACTGTCCTACAAACCTCTGCACTTGGACGCCCAACAACGTCTACAAGAAGAAGGTTGCATAGTAGACATCATCTATCTAGGTCACTCTCTCCAACCCGTCTCACTCTTTCGATCGCACGACGACCCTATGTGATCGATTGACCTTGCTTCCTCCCACGCACAAAATATATCTACACGTCTGTGACTGGATCATCTCTCAAGCTCTATCTTACAGCCCTCACCCTTGCCAAAAGCTCCATCATACAATATCTCTCCAGAGCATATATATTTGTTCAATGAATGGCGGACCACACTCACTTTGTCTCTCGATTGACCTCGCTTTCTCACGCCGTATCTTCCACACATTGAAGCTACCTCTCCATCCCTCGCAAAGCCGGAGCTATTTACATTGCGAGGGGCACTCCAACCTTGGATTAATTTGGGTAGGCATTTATTCCGGTCGGTTTAGATTATATTTTCGTAGCATTCGGCCCACAACTACTCGAAACACCGTTGCAACCCCAGCAACTCCCCTAGTTGATTTCCCTCTGGCTCGGTCATCGCTCTCTCGCACGTCCTTTCTCTCCTTCAACGTCTCACCATGGTATTATTGCAAAAAACTCTGTTGTTCTCTTTAATTATTATAAATAAGCTACAAAACTACACACCGATAGTCCACTTGGAATGGAACAAATTTCGACCCACAAATTAAAGTGCTACAAACTACACACCGAGGGGCCCACATGTCATGAAACAAATTTGGACCCATATACAAATTAAAAAATAAAGGACGAGGATCGAACATGCGACCAGGGCCTTCAAGCCGCATGTCAATAGGCAACATACGTAGAACAACAATGTTTGTTGTACCTCCCTTTGTTCACATAATGTTTTTATATTACCACAACCTATTTAATTGATAACATGTAATATTATTTTTAGTACTATTCGCCTTCACTTACTGGTGGGTTCCATGTGTGCTCTCTCTCCTCCCCTTCTGCGTTTAGATGCATGGGCAAACATGAAGAACTCGCAGGCGATGTTGCCGTTGACCATATCTGGACGCGTTCACAAGTTACGGCACCAGTTTCACGTGCTAGCAGCACTAGTCAGTGTGTACGTGCAATGCCCGTTAATTTGGAAGTATATTAAGTGCATGCGGATATTAAGTAGGATATTATTTGCGTGTTATTATGTGATTAGCACTATTTTGGCATGAAATTAACTGCACGCTAAACGTGTTGAGCGCTCGACATTGAAGCAGTCTAGGTCGTTGGATGACAAGGAATACATGTGGCTTGATGATGTTTTATATTTAATTTGATACGGCTCTAGCACAACATTCAATCGATCAAACCATAAATTTCGTTCAGTCTGACTTCGACTTTAAATTATACGACGATCGATCTAAAATAAACGGAAATGATAAACGTTCAGATTTTAAGCATGGCAATCCGAAAGTTTTTCATGGCAAATTTAGATTACGCGGCGGCGGCGGGGGCCTCTTGCGGTGGGAAGCGGCTCCTCTGCCGTGCTCTGTGTGTCGTCGGCCTACTGACCAACGGCGACGACGGTGCCTTGCGCCATTGTTGGCGTACTCCTGGACGTTGGCCTAGCTTCAAGGAAGGCCAAAATGTTCTGGACTTCGGAGCGAGTCAACTGGCGGGAGGAGGCGACTGGCGTTGGTGCAAGGAAGCGGTTGACGGCGGCCATCCATGCCGCTGAGGGGGGCACTGGCACCCGCGCGGGGACAGGCGCTGTCAACGGCGCGGCGGAGACATTCGTGTGCACGGGCACCGGCACGGGCGCGCACGTCAGTGCACGCGCAGGCGCATGCGCTGGCAGGTGCAAGGGCACTGGCACGGGCGTGCGCGTCAGTGCAGGCACAGGCACATGCGCTGGCAGGTGCACGGGCGCGTGAAAGTCGGGGACCTCGTGGAACCCCGTGGCATCAAGCTCGGCGACAATGTGCGGCTCCCAGCCCATCAATGCCACGGGGATGGGCGCTGGCGCAGTCGGGGCGACGGGAGCTGGAACGGGAGCGGGGACAGGCGCGGCGTCTTCCTGCAAGGCCAGTTCAAGATCGTCCCAAAGCGCCTTATGTTCTTGAGACTTCGGCTAGGTGTCTTCCTCAGGAAACTGGAAGACTAAGGGCAGGCCATTGTGATGCGGCATGGCGTACATTTAGGTCAGGCTGGTTGGAGGTAGATGATAGGAGAATCGGAGAGGAAGAGAGAAGATTGTAGCGATACCGGGTAGTGCGGGGTTGATTTTAAACTGCAGCACCGGCGACATTAAAAGTGGGAGCAGTTGGGACAAAGGTGGGCGGCGGAGCCTGGTCAAAGGGCTCGCTTCCCGGTGAGCCTGCACAGCGGTCTGCTCGCACGCCTCCCTGTCAGCCGGCGCAGCGGTCTGCTCGCACGCCTCCCGTCGACTCACACGCTTGCTCGGACGGCACCTGCCGATGAGAAGCGGGACTCGTGGCAGCATGTAAACGCCCACGGTTTCAATAGTGAAAGCGTTCGCCTTAACGTGACAGGTCTTTGTTCCAAAATACCTTGGCTCTTCATTTGTGCAACTTGTCATAAGCAGCTTGTCTCAAATTAAAGAAAAAAATTACGAAGTAATATTTGTGCCATATCACGTGACCATGCTCAGTTTCAAGAATTTATGGTCACTTTTGGATTTTCTAAAATTTAAGATCCAGGATTCGAAACAATATCATAACCTGCATCATGCAATAAATTTTCAAGCCATACATATGTCCTGTTGTATTTCTTAAGAAAGGTTTTGGTCAAACATTTTGCTTAGTTAGACTTCAGACAAGTTATATATGCAGAGCAAAAGGATAATCCCTCCGTACCAATGCATTGCCTGATATATTAACTCAAGTACTAGGCACGAACAAATGGGCTCAATTCTGTGCTCATCCTGGTGTAGAAGTAGTACTAGGCAATGCAGTTGACGGGTGACCTTGGCGAGCGGCGACCGGGGGAATTAAACCGTGCTCGGCACGGTAGGTAACGTTGTCTAGTTACTAAAGCATCCCTTCGTTGTTCATCGGTAGTCATTATGGACTGGGGACATGAGGGGAATTTCCTAGGGCTGGAATTCTGGCCGCCAGATATTTCGACTCGAAACGTGGAGGCTCGACTGGTTGGGGTTGCCTAATGTGCGTACCACGCACACCACTAGAAGGACACGAGCCCGGTTTTTTATTTTTTTATTTTTTTAGGATCAACACGAGCCAAGGTCTAGCTGGTACGCCGTTGGGTCCTACCATTCGAGAATACGAAAGGAACCTTTTAAATTGCCGAACGAATCTATGTGTATTACAATGCCCGTATTTTCCTTGCAAATACTAATCTCAATGTGGTAATTGATTTATGACGAGTTGTTGAATTAGAGTGAGTTTGTGATATAGTGATCTCAACGTGGATTTCATATTTCATGGTATCCCTGGTAAGTTTTTCAATGCAAATTCAAATTTAAAAGATGAACAATATGGAGGTGAGAAAACTTTGTATGTATCAAGCATATGACCCCACACACACACACACAGAGAGAGAGAGAGACACCCACACACGAACACAACAACAATCCAATAAGTATAGTGCATCTATTTTTCCAAACCATGCATGTATGACATGAATTCAAAAATACTCCTTCTGTTCCTAAATATTAGTCTTTTAGAGATTTCAACAAGCGACTACATACGGAGCAAAATGAGTGAATCTACACTCTAAAATATGTCTATATACATCCGTATGTGCCAGTCCACTTGAAATCTCTAAAAAGACTAATATTTAGGAACGAAGGGAGTAAAATGTAAGACATGCATGGTCCTCAATTCAATATTTAAAACGAACATGAAACTGAAACATGAATATTAAGTCTAGTATTACAGTACATGCAAAATGTTGTGTTTAATTAGGCGGAGCTATGATTGTTGGGGGTCACCCCCTCGACCTTAGATAAAATTGTGAAGCTCTGTTTAGGGTTGTTTAGATTATATTTGTCCCCACCCTCCCAACCACCGATTGGTTGTGCACCCCCACCCCTCCTCCCCGGGAGAATATCATGTGCCCCCATACCTTAGATGCTATATGCCGATACGAGTTGCTTGGAGCTTGTAGATCTGAGATATAGCAGCTCACATGATGTCTTAATATTTTTACAAGAAACCTTGATGAGTTTGAGAATTGCACACAATTTGTACAAAAACTACTCAGATGCCCTTGGATCCCATATCCAACGACCTCGAAGCTCGTATCACCGTAGCATCTAAGATGAAGGAGGACATCATATTCTCCTGTATGTAAGAATATCATGTGCTACCACACCTTAGATGCTTTCGTGATACAAGCTCTTCGGAGCCGTTGGATTTGTGACCCAACACCTCCTCGGTGGTTCGAATGGTTTTTTGCAGAAAAGCCCCCAAAGAGTTCGGCCACTGCTTACAAGCACAAAGACTGCTCAGATGCCATTGGATCTCAGATCAAACGACCTCGAAGCTCATGTCACTGTAGCATCCAAGCTGCGAGAGCACCTTATGTTTTCTCGCACGGGAGAATATGAGGTGCTCCCGCACCGTAGATTCTATGGTTATACGAGTTCACGGAGATCTAACGGCCCACAGTAGGAGGTTTGAATGTTTTTGCAATATACGGCTGAGAGAGTTTGGGAACTGCGCAGAAAGTACAAGTACTACGCATGTGCCATCTGATCACTGATCATACGACCTAGATGCTCATATCACCGTAGCGGGTAATTAAGCTACGGGGAGCACCTAATATGAGCAACGGGGAGCCGTTGGATCCAAGATGCAGCGGCACACACGAGGCCTGAATGTTTTATTTGCAAAAAAAACTTTGGAGAGTTTGGAAATTGCGCATAATTACAAAGACTACTCCCAAGCCATTGGATCTCACTTCCAACAGTGTAAAAACTCGTATCACCATAGCATCTAAGCTGCGGGGTGGATGTGATATTCTATGTCACTGTCATTTTTGTTCGTAAACTTGCAAAATACGTGTAACTTGTGTCGTTACTTGTCTAACTGCGCAAAGTGTTTGTTCAAAAAAACATCCTACACTGAAATATCGGAACAACACACGGGGGTCCCACTTGTCATTAATCAAATTTGGACCTAAAACTAACAAATCTGAAAGACGAGATTCCAACTGGCAACCTGGACTACAAAGCGTAAGTCGATAGCCTGAAACAACAACGGTTGTTGGCTTTGTCCCATAACTTGATTTTATACAGTATTACGTTGAGTAGAGTAGAGGGAGTACCTCGTCAACACGTGCATGACCGTTGACTCACTTACTGGTGGGTCCCAGGTCTGCGATCTCTCTCTTCTCTCCATCGTCTAACCTTCGCACGGGCAGACACGAAGAGCGGCACTAGCTTGCCGTGGTGTTATTACAACTAAAAAAAGCTTGGAAAATAGAAGAATCGCCTAGAACAAGAGACGCTGTGGCTTGTCGAGACGGAGCTAACCACACCTATCCTCCGTGCCATGTTAGCATCATGAAGTTGTGTGGCTAGTGGGGTGTTTTCGACCGACTGGCTGGGTCCCGAGGTCGAACCATAGGTACTACGTCTGATACAGTAAATTTTTACACGCACATTTTCCCTCCGTGCCGAGACATGGCACACCCTACCGTGCGGTTTCGGGGTCCTCCCGGGTGGTGCACGCATATATTCTTCCTGACGTGGGACGCCCTACCGCGCGTTTTTTCGCCGAAGCAAGTAAATGAGTCGTCAAATCACGAAAGACCACTTTTCCCGCCGAGTACATCAGTGAAGCACGGTGGCTAGCTAGTTGGGCTAGTTCGACCGATTAGCTAGGACGCCGCCACATTTGTTTTTTCACCCCTTTTTTATCTACTTGCTGGCAGGTAAATTTAAATATCCACCGCGGCGTTGCTCTGGTGTTTGAGTGCGGCAAGATTTTTAATTTTTTGATTGACGGGAGGAGGCGCGGCAGGATTTTTAATTTTTTGATTGACGGGAGCAGGCGCGGCAGCAATTAGTCACGATGACTCCGCCTGTAAAACCCACTGCTCCCTGATGTGAGAAGTCGTCGACTGGTGTTTTACCATGGTGAAAACCAAAAGATTCCCCGCTCCTCGGCTGGCTCCCTCCGCCTTCCCGTAGATTGCATTGCCTTTCAACCGTTTCGCCCCCTGCATCACCAACGTCGTGCGCCTCGAGAAGCAGAGGGACTTCGGTGGTGTTTAGGCGCCCTCTACATGGGCATGTCCATGTCTCGGCGCAACATGACCGTTGGATCAAACTCAGACGATGCAGATCAGTCATTGTAGCACAAAGCGTGTGGGTGTGTTTGCTTGCATTCTCATCTCAATATACTCCTTTGTCTAGGTGTGTAAGTCACCTTACGAAAACCAAATAATCCCAAAACACTTACGCACGGTACATTAACTCCCTCCCCGTTTCTTGTTTTGTGGCATATCAACCAATAAGAGACATGGGCCGTGCATGCTTTCAATGACTTGAGACTAATAAACATGACATGCAGTGGTTAGTTCATTGCATGCAATGCTATTAATTAGCAAAAAGACATTAAGTTTTCTCGTTTTCCTCTCCGCCTTGGTTGCAGTGCACAACGTAAGATGACTTAGGGCTTGTTTGGTTCCAAACAAGTCACCAACTTATAAGTCGAAAAGTGAGTAGTTGTTTCCTCTTCGTGTATTTGTGTTAACCTACTAGTGTGGACTCATGCACCCTTCATGCACTCTGCCAAACACCCAAAAGTGGGTCGAGAAGGGAACTTTTGCTCCCATCCCGTGCACCCTTCATACACCCTACACTATTCGTGCTTCATATGGTTCATGTTTCGTGGAGTACTGTAGCACCGTACTCTCCGTGCACTGTAGACCTAGTTCTGTTAACATTGATCTCACCGTTCATTCTCGACCGGACAGTCGACAAAGCGGTACTATGTTACTACATTACTATTCATATAGTTGAAGTGCGCACAACATCATTTGTTGTCGTCATATCTTACTACACTAGCAACAAGATTATGTAGTACTGACGTATGAACCACTGCACATGCCTAGTAGTAGGAGCATTGTGTATGTTCAAGTGGCTGCCGTGTTTCGCACTCCTCCGTCGTAAGAGTGGAAACGCTTGCTGTAATCATTTTTTTCTTCAGAAAAACAGTGGACGCGCTCTACCGTGCGGATCCTCCTCCAGCCATGCACTAAATTACTCACTTTCGTCGATGTGTGGGACAGGAAGCATCGGGGTCCACCAGCCATGCACTAAATTACTCCGTAGTAGAGTGACGGTAGTCCACCCCGATCGAAGCGCCGCAGTAATGCCCAATGAGCCGTCAAATCACAAAACCCCCTCCTTTCCAGAAGTAAGTTGGACGGACGAAGCAACCATCATTTCACTCTTCTCTCCCAGCTTCCTCTCTACCCAACTCGCTTCTTCCTCATCTTGTTCCTCATTTCTTCAAGAAAACCCCGACCTGCTTCTGCCATTGTTCTTCTCTCCCAAAGAAGGAAAGGTGAGCGCATCAATGGTGTTGATTCTGGCCAAGGCCCGGTCTTGCAACCCCGAGACTGATCCTATAACTCCCTCTCTTTTCGTCTTTTGGGTTTGTGATTATGGTTTCTTTTCTTTTATTTCCATTTGACAGTTTCTTGATGGACACTGGAGCACCGGCCGAAGTGATGTCTATGGCTCTGGCCAAAACCGTCGAGGCTCATGGTATGAAGAAGCGCAAGCACCCCGCCGAGACTACCGTAGACAAGCTCAAAGCCATCGCCCTGTCCAAGCCCCCCTCTCCGGGATCCCTCATTAAGCAAGTCCAGGTAATATCTCTTCTTGACGATCTTTTTCTCGATCTTGATCATGTTTTTTCATCTAACACGCAGTACTAGTACTAGTAGTACAACTTTCTGGGTGATCTTGCATGTGATTTTTGTGTGCCAAATGACGGTTCTAAATTCCTCTTTGACCAAAACATGCGAGAGGTTGACACTGATTTCTTATAGATTACTTTCAACTACTCCCTCTGTCCCAAATTTCTTGTCTTAGATTTGTCTAGATACTGATGTATCTAATACTAAAATGTGACTTGATACATCCGTATCTAGACAAATCTAAGACAAGAATTTTGGGACGGAGGGGGTACTTTATGAACATCAATGCTACCTTTGAAGAGGGTATATTTGCCTCAGTAACTTGTCTTATGGATATTGCAAGTAATCCCTCTGCTCTCATGCCTTTGAAGACATGTTCTAGTGTCTTTGTTCACTCATTTTTGTGCGTATATGTAGTCATATATGGAGTATAATATCGAAAATCATCTTATATTTCTGAACGAAGGTAGTAATAAAATATGGTTTCTGTTTGAATTAGAACCAGGTCAGCGGTGGAGATGAAGTTCTCAAAGTCATCCCGTGTGAACTGGAAGACCTGAGGATGAGTTCCACTGCTAAACTATCCAGCTGTTGTGTCCTTGTCGCCACGTGTCCTGAACTAGTGTTTTCCTGTAGCATTGTTGTCAGGCGTGTTCTCGAGGCTGTACTTGACCACAACAATTTCCTGGTTGTGCCTTCGATTACGAAGGGTGTGGTTCTTGTAAAGCTTCCCAACAAATCTGATGCGGCATGTCTTCATGATCATGTTTATGAGTGGAAAGACCACTCTGTTAGGTTCTCCAAGGTTGACGAGATGGTGATGGTGCATGTAGACATCTCTCACGAAGTCCGTGGTCTAGTCAGTTATGCGGGGTTCATCCCGTAGGTCGATGGCAAGAAATAGTCTGCAGAGTTTAATTAGTGCAACTTTGCTTGTCTGTAGTAAGTACTATAGTTCAGTACTTGATTTGTGTTTGTGAACCCTCTATTGTTTATTAGTACTGCCGGTTTTGGTGTGTGGTCAGTCCTGAGAACGGTCTATGTTAATATTTGTCCACTCAATTCAGTCTGTATATTTTGAAGTATCCAGATCATCTGTTTTGCGAGGACGGTTGATCAATTATGGTTACAGTCCAATATCTGTATGCATTGCAGGGTTTATCGCACCCACCAGGATTTCCAGTCCCATGGATGTTCGGTCCATACGATTTGTCATGACCTTTGGAATGTCCTTCTTGTGGGAGTAGGCGGGGCCCCTACATGCCACCCGTAGTTGGACGATCAATCTTCTGTTTAGTACTTCAACATAGTGATTTCCTGGTAAAGATTCACTCGTGTCACATCAAGTAAATCTTATTGATTTACTGTCTAAATCTTATTCATTTAATGTCATGTTTTCTTTCTTTTCCTGCAATTTTACGATGCAGGTTTTGCCATGTGACATTCATCACAGAATAAACCATTTGGTTTGCTCTACGATGGCTATTTTGCAGGTTTCACTTCTTATGTCGTGTCAGTAACGAAGGCACTGTCCATCACTTATATTACTGGAAAAAATTGGTTCAGTCTGTTGTCTGAGTACAAGTTGAATCCCTATGATGAACTGCAGTTTGGTTTAAGAAAAATGCCACAATTAGTCCTTCTCGCGTTTAAAAGAAATGAAGAAGAGAACTGGATCACGGTCACGAAGCCTAGTCAAGTTAGAAAGCTGATCATAGCAGACCAGACACGATCGCCGCTGTCTCGCACAATGGTACCACCTTCAGCAACAGATCGAGCACCAACAGTTGCTCTAGCACTGACAGCGGCAGGAGCTCCGTCTGATCCAGCTGAGGATTGGGCACCGACCGCGTCAGCGGATCAGGCTGATCTACCAGAGGATCGGGCATCGACACCGACACCTGCTCCGACACCGACACCAGCTCTACAAGGAGCACCATCTCCGGCAGCAGCGGCGGCTTCCGCACCTGCACCAACACTTGCACTTGCATATGCTCCGGCTCGTGCAGCGGCAACCGAACGAGCAGTTGCACTGGCAACAGACTGGGCTGCAGTTCGCACTTCATATACCAAAGTCCTTACAAAAACCGACATGTCCACCTTCTTGGTAAGCATTGGCCGCCCAAGTGTTTCGTTCTTTTTTCTTTCCATGTTGTTTCGCATGATTCACTTTGTTGATCTAACTGTTTGGGTATCTCTTCTTGTTTGCAAATAGAGAATTCCTAGAGCAATGAGGGAGTCGTTCAACAATCCGGGCGACAGCGGCCAAGTTTCTCTTACCATGCGCAGCCTTGGTGTGAATGAACCTGCTCAGTATACCGTAAGTACAAAGGATGGTCGCATGATGATTGATGCTAAAGGATGGTCAAGGTTCAAATCTAAATCATATCTTGCGGTAGGGTATGATCTCAAAATCGAACTTTCTCGGCAAGGAGAGCTGGTCCAAATCAACTTTGAAATTCTTCAGTAGCAGCACGCAACTGCCGAACTAATCTATCCTACGAGAGATTTTGATGTAATAATCTGGCATGGTGAAACAAGTGTCTTGTGTGTATAAGTAATACGACAGTATTATTTATCACATGGTATATCGTTGATAGAATTGCAACTCTGATTGCTGGTTAGGAACTGTCGTTCGATTTCATTCCAACAGCTGCCGTGCTTTATTCAATTTTGTGTATTCGCCTTGCGACAGCATCTAAAACCAGAGCCGTACCGATCGCTTGCAATATGAAAAGCGCTGAGGTAGAACACATGGGCCCCCAAACATGCAGGGTGGGCCTACGGCCCAAAGTCCAGAACCGTGAGCCTGTCTGAGTATTATATTCTCATCTGAACCCCCATAATGCCCGTGCGTTGCACGTAACATCAAGATGCATTTGTATGAGTATTTTATCTTGTGAGAGAAAAGGATGAACGAGGGAAGGCCTTATTTACAAATGTGGAGAGGTGTGTGGGTACCTTTTTGCAAAATGGCCATAGTTTCCTTCCTATCCGTCAGATATAAATCGAACGGCCTATATTGTAGGATGGCAGGCACACCATCATCACCAACTCGTCTATACTGTGTTAAAAACAACTCTGTTTTTTATAATTATATATGTTATATATATTCCCCTTGATTTTCTTATGTATAAAGTTGTGATATAAAAGATTTGTATATTTCTTTACAGAGGGAGTATCTCTCTGTCAAAATTATATTTTTGTGTAACTAGTTACTCCTGTCTTTCTACTCCCTTTCGCTGATATGTTGGGCATCCGGCAACGCCATGTGCCATATGCACAAATTAGAGTGCACAACTGCACGGTAGACACACCCCGGTCGTAGCGCCGCAGTAATGCCCAATGAGCCGTCAAATCACAAACCCCCCCCCCTTTCCAGCTTTAGCAGTAAGCTGGACGGATGAAGCAGCAATATTTCACTGGGCCTGAATCCCCTTCTCCCTCGTCTGCTTGTTCAGAGAAACCCCCTCTCGGCGATTGCATAGGGTTTTCTCATGGAGAACCAGGTACGAATTCTTCATCCATCCCCAATAAATCCAAGTCCCTTGGTCGCGGGTAATCCTAGGATGGCAGCCGCCGCCGTTGATGCATTTTTCTTCCTACTGAATCTAGTGTGTTTCATTTGCAGTGCCCAAAGTGCGAGGACCCTGCAGGTTTCTGCGCCCTCGGCGAGACGCCACACTTGTTCCTTCTCATCCTAACACAGGATTTTAAAACGCGCACAGTATGTTCCTAGAATCCTCTTTTCTATCCAGGAGGGTGGGTTTTTTTTGAACATGCTGTCGACTAATTTGGAAATTTGGATTGCTATATTTGGATAAAAGGTACTACCAGTACGATGGTCAACACTGACGTGAAGGAGGAAGTTATTTCTAGATTTGGATAGGGAATACATTGTGTTCTCATATTATTTTTCCTGCAGTGCATTTTTTGCTCTGCCAGAACACATGTACTTAAGATGCTCGGCCTTGCCATAACTGAATACACCAGTTTAATGGTCACAGTGAAGACAAGCCATGGATATAAGTTCCGAGTTGGGTTCATGAACCAATAAGATCGCTGCTTTTTTTATGGCCGAACTTGGATAAACTTTCTCAAGTGTTACTGACTGAAAGTTGGCACACGAATGTTGATGGAAATAGCAGAACCTGGTCTCATCTTGTGACGCCCCCGATTCAATCGTACACTAATCATACACGCAAACGTGTACGATCAAGATCAGGGACTCACGGGAAGATATCACAACACAACTCTAAAAATAAAATAAGTCATACAAGCATCATAATACAAGCCAGGGGCCTCGAGGGCTCGAATACAAGTGCTTGATCATAGACGAGTCAGCGGAAGCAACAATATCTGAGTACAAACATAAGTTAAACAAGTTTGCCTTATGAAGGCTAGCACAAACTGGGATACAGATCGAAAGAGGCGCAGGCCTCCTGCCTGGGATCCTCCTAAACTACTCCTGGTCATCGTCAGCGGCCTGCACGTAGTAGTAGGCACCTCCAGTGTAGTAGGAGTCGTCGTCGACGGTGGCGTCTGGATCCTGGGCTCCGGCATCTGGTTGCGATAACCAGGTAGAAGGGAAAGGGGGAAAAGAGGGAGAAAAGCAACCGTGGGTACTCATCCAAAGTACTCGCAAGCAATGAGCTACACTACATATGCATGGGTATATGTGTAAAGGGCCATATCGGTGGACTGAACTGCAGAATGCTAGAATAAGAGGGGGATAGCTAATCCTGTCGAAGACTACGCTTCACGCCACCTCCGTCTTGCAGCATGTAGAAGAGAGTAGATGGTAAGTTCACCAAGTAGCATCGCATAGCATAAAACCTACCCGGCGATCCCCTCCTCGTCGCCCTGTTAGAGAGCGATCCCCGGGTTATATCTGGCACTTGGAAGGGTGTGTTTTATTAAGTATCTGGTTCTAGTTGTCATAAGGTCAAGCTACACCTCCAAGTCGTCCTGTTACCGAAGATCACGGCTATTCGAATAGATAAACTTCCCTGCAGGGGTGCACCACATAACCCAACACGCTCGATCCCATTTGGCCGGACACACTTTCCTGGGTCATGCCCGGCCTCGGAAGATCAACATGTCGCAGCCCCACCTAGGCACAACAGAGAGGTCAGCACGCCGGTCTAAATCCTATGGCGCAGGGGTCTGGGCCCATCGCCCATTGCACACCTGCACGTTGCGTGGGCGGCCGGAAGCAGACCTAGCCTAGCAGGCGTTCCAGTCCCATCCGGCGCGCGCCGCTCAGTCGCTGACGTCACGAAGGCTTCGGCTGATACCCCGACGCCGAGTGCCCATAACTGTTCCCACGTAGTTGGTTAGTGCGTATAGGCCAGTGGCCAGACTCAGATCAAATACCAAGATCTCGTTAAGCGTGTTAAGTATCCGCGAATGCCGACCAGGGCCAGGCCCACCTCTCTCCTAGGTGGTCTCAACCTGCCCTGTCGCTCCGCCACAAAGTAACAGTCGGGGGCCGTCGGGAACCCAGGCCCACCTCTACCGGGATGGAGCCACCTGCCCCTTCAGCCCCCATCTCCGAACAGTATCATAAGTAATGTAACAGTATAAAGTATATAGCATATGCCCGAGATCACCTCCCGAAGTGATCATGGCCCAGTAGTATAGCATGGCAGACGGACAAGAGTGTAGGGCCACTGATGGAACACTAGCATCCTATACTAAGCAGTAGGATAGCAGGTAAGGGTAACAACTGTAGCAACAATGACAGGCTATGCAGCAGAATAGGATTAACCGAAAGCAGTAACATGCTACACTAATCTAATGCAAGCAGTATAGAGAAGAATAGGCGATATCTGGTGATCAACGGGGGGCTTGCCTGGAAGCTCAGCCGAGAAGGAGGGGTCGTCAACACCTTAGTCGAACGGGGTAGCAGCAGCGTCGGTCTCGTAGTCTACCGGAGAGAAGAGGGGGGAGAAACAATAAATACAGTGCAAACATAAGCATGACGGTGCAAGACATGACAATGAGCGGTGCTAGGGTGCCCAATCGCGGTAGTAGGTGATACCGGCGAAGGGGGGAAACATCCGGGAAAGTATTCCCGGTGTTCCGCGTTTTCGGACAGATGAACCGGAGGGGAAATTTACGAGTTCGATAGGTTAGGGATGTGTGGCGGACGAACGGGTTGCATATCTGGATTCGTCTCGTCGTTCTGAGCAACTTTCATGTACAAAGTTTTCCCATCCGAGCTACGGTTTATTTTATATTGATTTCAAAATATTTAAATCACTTTTTAGCATTTATTTAATTATTTTAATCCAACATTATCCAGAACAGTGCACGCTGACGTCAGCAGTCAACAGAGGCGTTGACTGGTCAACTGACGTGTGGGTCCCATTCGTCATTGTCTCAGGCTAACTAAACATGTTAATTAGACTAACTAAGTGATTAGGTTAATTCATTTTAATTAGATTAGTTAAACGGGACTAATTAACTTAATTAACTCATTAATTAATTAATTACTAATTTATTATTTTAACTTTTTCTTTAAAATCGTTCTGGGGTGGGGCCCGTTGTCATAGGCCCAGGGGGCCTATCGGGCGCGGTTATCGGGCGTAGCCCGAACGATTTGTGCGGGCGCGACCGCTGCCCGAGTGACGGCCAGCGCGTTTGGGCGGGGCAGCGCGGCCGCAGGCCCGAGCGGAGGGGGCCGCGGGACAGTGGCCGGCGGCGAGGCG
This sequence comes from Triticum aestivum, assembly GCF_018294505.1. Taxonomy (NCBI): domain Eukaryota; kingdom Viridiplantae; phylum Streptophyta; class Magnoliopsida; order Poales; family Poaceae; genus Triticum; species Triticum aestivum. The sequence continues at coordinate 371,007,454 of NC_057802.1, forward strand.
CAGGTGGTTGCCGGAGGGGGACGCCGGTGGGAGGGTAGCGGCGGGCGTGGGCCGACGCGCAGCAGCAGGCGGCGACGGGAGGCAAGCGGTGGTGGGCACGAAGGCGAATGTGAGTCCACGACAAAGCGGCTTCGCGGCGAGGTCGTGGCGGGCGGGGAGAAGCCGCGACAGCAGGGGACGCGCGCGATGGCGGGCGCGAGGGCGCGAGAGGCAGAGAAGACGGAGCAGGGGGTAGGCGTCGAGGAGAAGCAGCAAGGGCGGTGTGGGGCGCGAGCAGCAGCGGGGCGAGGCCACGCGCGAGCGCGGGCGTGCGCGCTGGTTCGGAGCTGGGCGAGGCGGGCAGCAGTGGTGCACGCGGGAAGCAGCGAGGACGCGGGCGCGCGAGGGGCTTCGGCCACGGTGAGCGAGCAGCGGGAGGCGGCAGGCAGTCGGGCGCGTGCGCACGGGGACAGGGAAGAGGAGGAGAGAAAAGGCGGCGGCTCACGGCGGGGAGTAGGGTCCAGGGCAGCGTGCTCGATGGAGGTTGATGCGGCGTGGTCCAGCGACGGCGGGGACGAGGTCGAGGATGGAGAGGACGGCGACGGGGCGACACAGGTGGGGGCCGGCGATGGCGTCGAGCGGCGGGGGCGGAGCCGGGCTCGATCCCGATCCAGAACTGGATCGGGTGGGGGGAGCGAACGAGTGGGGGAGTGGGTGTCGGTTAGGCTAGGGTTTCCTCGGGGGGGTTATGAAGAGGAGTGGGGTGGGCCGGCCTGGTGGCCCAGTTGGGCCAAACGGCCCAGGGGAGGGGGATCTTCTTTGTTTGTTTGTTTTGTATTTGTTTGTTTTTTGTTTTTGTTTCTTTTCTGTTTTATTTTAGTTACACTTTATTTTTAGTTTAGTAAAATATGACAATAGCTTCAGAAATAGTGTTTCAAAATAACCCATTATCCTAAAAAGTTCTACCTCAAAAATAAATAGTTTATCATTTTATAAAATATCAAAGGTACTTATTTAATCATTTCAACTACTGTTTTAATCATTTTAGAGTATTAAAACATTTTATAGAAGTGGGGTTTCTACACCACAATTAACTTTGCATTATTTGGTACAACCAGGACATTTTAGTTTTAAAGTTTGAAAACTTTTGTTGTTTGCCTTTAATTCAGTTTGGAATTTGAATCGGTTTTGAACTATCCCGAGATTAACAACAGTAACCGAGGTGATGTGGCATCATTAGCATGGAATTACTGTAGCTTAATTATCCGGGCGTCACACATCTTCACTACGATTTTCCACCCCGACGTCGTTCCAATTGTTCATCCATGTTAGTTTTGTATCTGGTTCTTGCTTGTTGCCTCGATTACTTCTTAATCCACCTATTCTGTCTAACTAATCACAATTTAACTTTAGAAGTAGCAATGAATCTCTCACGAAGATGCTACTTCTAACTAATATTTTCTTATAATTGGTGGCACGTGTAGGTTTTTTCAGAGTTAAGCAGGCTGCTCGTTTGTTATTCTGTAACAACTCGGCTGTTACTGATGGCACTAAAGTTGACTGGGACGACATCCACAAGTTCCTACACTTTAGTGATCGTCTTGAGGTCCTTGTGGGGCGTTTCAATGGTGGAAGTCCACGTGGGATATGTGTGCCACTGCTACACTCATTGAACAGGTCCAACTGTGTCGAGAAACTTATGGTACGAGCTGTTTTCTGTTATATATGTTGTTCATAAACTATTGCTTATACACAGTTTTACAGCTGTGATCTTCTTGAAACAAAAACTGCCCAGTTCTATTGTTCCTATACAGATGCCTGACCATGGTCGGGTCAGACTTGCGCTTGGTCACAACATGATGTTTATGTCGACCTACTCCATTCCCCTTGGAGGTGAAAAGATACTTATTCATGGGTGGTCTCAAATAATGAAGGCCCGTCCATCTTGGAGAATAGGACAGAAGATTATGTTCCTGCTTTTCCATGGCTCTAAAGCAAATATCCTCTTTATTGACCACATTGCAAGATGAAGCCGCTTTCAGAAGGTTGTGGATGCGCGGGGGGGCATGGGCCTTGTCCTGGGGCTTGGCGGCCTCACCCTTGGTTAACTGTAGGCAAAGTAGCACTGTTCGAGGCGTGCTTTGTACGGTTGAACCTGTATAAGTACTCATACTGCTTTCAGCTATGGTTCTTAAGTGCCCCTGCTGGTTTCAGTTAAGCTTGTTAAGTACTCCTGGTGCTTTTACAGTCTGTCGTGTTTCTTATGTCCTGTCTTCCTCCAGCCGCCAAAACCAAACAGCGCCGGCGGGGCTGCCTGCTTCCACCTCCCATAGCTGGCTGCGCCTCAGCGCATGCATCGCCGCCCCACCGTCTCCTAAATCGTTAACGCCGACGTCCGAGGCCTCGCTGTCGTCCTCCGCGCGCTTTGGTGCGCTCGCCGCGTCGCCGCCCTCTCGCGTTGTCAACATGGTCAACAAACAAGAGGAATCGGCAGAAGTACGTGGAGAGGATGACAGTAGGGGCCCACCATGTCAGCGTATGGAAAAATAAATGCTTCCTCCTAGTGTTTTCCTGACATCTGGGACCCATGACACTGTGAGCGTATATAGTCAATAGACAAGAGAACAACACAAGATCGGCTGACACCTGGGACGTAGCTGCTCGAGCAGTACTTTTTGTTATTGTTGAGACGGAGCAGGGTTTGAACTGGGCAGTGGCCCGTCTAGCCCAGGCTTATATTTTACGTTCACCATGTGACCAGCCCAGCTATTTTTCCTTTGTGGAAATGAACCCAGTTTTTTTCTGAAGAATACCCAATCCAGGCCTATTTATTTTTCTACGCCCTGATGTGCTGCAACTCTTTCAAGACGCCTGCAAATCTTGAAAGTAATATGAAATTGGTTGTAAATATAAAAATAGATGACAAATTGGCAATTACTTTATAATTTCTGAATTTTTTCACATTTTCAGATTCCTATTTCACTGGGCATTAACCTAATTTATATATATGTTCAAAGTACTTTAAATCTGGGTCGACATTTCGGTATTAAAAATAGTTTGGAACCCACAGAAATATGCGAAATTGGCTCTGGCCAACCAAAAAAACGGACTGCAATAAATTGCATAAGAAGTCGCAATGAGCTATATATAAATTATTAAAAAAAGAGGGAATGGTCTGACTTATGGGCCTATTAAGTTGACGCGTATGCAAGATTTTTTTAGTTATTATATACATCAACAAACGATTCTAGCAGACGTAACCGTTGGATGTCAATCCAACAGCGGTCGTGTTTCTTTAATCTCTGATCTTCTTGCTCCAGCCGCCAAATCCAGCGCCGGCAGGACCGCCTGCTCCCGCCTCCCATGCAGGCCTCACCGCCCCCTACTACTCCCACCGCTGGCCAGGGCATCCCTCTACTCACCCACACCCGCTGTTATTCTGCGGCGACGGCAGCCTCACACCGCAGCCAAACCAGTGAACCCTCGTACTCCTCTCCGCGTGGGCATCCACTGCCGCGTCTTCCCCGACTCCGCGTCGTCCCCTTCCTAGGCCTCACCGTCGTCCACCGCCCTGGTGCTCTCGGCGCGGCGTGGTCAATGTGGTCAAGGAACGACTTCCATCGGAAGAGTACTGTCATGGAGAGGCTGACAACTGGGTCCACGGCAGCCCCAAGAAAGTGCCTCCTTATTACGCAAAAAATAATTATTCCTCCACCTGACAGCAGGGACCCATCAGACGGGCCACCGTATTTGGCGAAAAAACATTCCCCCCGACTGCTGGGACCCACCGGATGGGCCACCGTATTTCGCCAAAAAAACGTTCCCCCCGCTGTCAGCTCGGACCCACCGGAAGTGCCTCCTTATTACGCACAAAAAAATGAATACTCCCCCTGCTGGTTGGGACCCACCTTGGTGGGAGGCTGACTTTTCGGCCTACTAAGTTGACGGGGACGGAGTGCTTTGTCAACTTAGTCAATATGAACGATTCTAGCTCCAGTGACCGTACGATGTCCATCCAACGGCCGTAGTGCTTCTTCAACCCCTGGTCTTCCTGCTCCAGCCGCCCAAAGCAGCGCCGGTCATGCCGCATGCTCCTTCCTCCCGTGGCCGGCTGTGCTGCCGCAGAGGCCTCACCGCCCCCTACTATTCCCACCGCTGGCCAGGCCATCCCTCTACTCACCCACACCCCATGTTATTCTGCGGCGACGGCAGCCTCACACCGCAGCCGAACCAGTGAACCCTCGTACTCCTCTACGCGTGGGCATCCACTGCCGCGTCTTCCCCGGCTCCGCGTCGTCCCCTTCCTAAGCTTCGTCGTCGTCCACCGCCCTGGGGCTCTCGGCGCGGTGTGGTCAATGTGGTCAACGAACGGCTTCCATCGGACGTGGACTGTACGTGGAGAGGCTGACAGCTGGGTCCACGGCCGCAGCAAGGAAGTGCCTGCTTATTACGCGCTTGTAACATACCAAATTTCCAATTTGGAATGTTATACATTAGATCATCATTGCATAGCATATTTTATTGCATTTTGGCAAATCCTCGAAATCCTAAGCAACTCAAGGACCCTCGGAGAGACTTGGGGATTTTCCCGGTTTTCATATTTGATTTTTATCAAATAATAAAACGAGGATTTTTGGTTATAATTATTTTTCTCTCCGAAAAAATATTTCATATTAAAATAAATGAGAGGAGAAAATATGACTTCTCCAAAATAATTGAAATATTGGAGGAAAAATATTAAAATGAAATATTTGTTTTTATTCGGATTTTCTTTGCAATTTTAATCGCATTAGAAAAATTGCACGTTTTCAATACTGCATTTTTGGGCTAAGAAAATGTTCATCTCGTTCTAATTATTTTAATTAGACAGTGAAAATTTGTTTTGGCATTTTTGGATTTTTATTTATTTTTTTACAATTTTTTAGGTTCGGCGAAATTATTTAAAAAAAAAGTCGCGAGCGCGCCGACTGGGCCGAAGCCCAGCCGACGGCCCAGCTCCCCCGCGCGGCCCAGCCCAGCCCCAGCGCCCCGTCTCCCTCCCGAGCACGGCAGCGCCGCCGCCCGGGTCCCGCACGACCCCGCCGCCCGCCGCCTTGCCCCCTTCCCCACGGCACCCCTCCCCCTCATATATACTCCCCCAGCCCCGCCGCCCTCACCTCACCCCGTCCCCGCCCCGACCCGAAGCCGCCGCCGCCAAGAGGAGCGCCGGAGCCAAAGCCCGACGCCGCCGCCGAAGCTCCCGAACGCCGCCGCCCGCCGCCCCGTACGTCGCCCTTCGCCTACCCGACGACGCCCGCACCCCCCCCCCCGCCCCTCGCCGCACCCCGGAGACCCCGCCGGAGTACCTCGCCGAGGTAACCGCAGCCGCCGCCGCCGTGCCGGTTATTTTAAAAAAACCGTTCGGTTTTTTTTTCGAACCCTAGATTTTTTTTTAAATAGATCGGTTTATTTTTTTGGTTTAGTTAGTTAGTGAACGTTCACCGATCCGTTCATTTTAATGAACGTGTTCGCTAGTTTGTCGCAGTTAACGAACGTCCGTTCATTTATCTGTCCGTCAGTTTTCTTTTTCGTCGGATTTTCCGCGATTATTCCAGATCGCGATTTCTGATCAGATTTTCGTTCTGGTTTATCTTTTAGCTCGTTTATCGGAATCAGACGATTCAAGCGCCTAGAGTTTCGTCTCGAAATTCTCTTTCCGTTTAACCTATTCAAACAAGTTTTTGCTACTGAAAAATTTGACCTAGATTCAGATTAGTAAACGAAGCTTGTTTCTTTCGTCGCTTGACTTTCGTTGCTTCGTTCGATTTGTTTCTTTTTGCAAACCGGAGTTCTTAAGTTGAACTTTCTGGTTAGATATTTTATTTGAGTTTTACCTGTGCATTTGATGAGTGCTTATTGTATGCTTGTTTGTTTGCGATAGAGTACCCGGAGTGCGCCGCTTGCTACTTCGAATCTCTAGGTTTCACGGATCATGAGCAAGGCAAGTAACACTTTGATCATACCTCTTTTACTACCCAGTTTTATTGCATTAGACCAATCCTCACACATTGCATGATTAGGATCTAATTAAATTGTGGGTATTGGGAAGTAGTTGAGGTAGTACCTATTACCTGTTTACTATCAAACCCTTGGGAGTTACTTCTACGTTTGCTCATATTACTATGCTATGCTAGTAGACGTGGATTGGGTTTGAGTGCTACCATGACAGATGTGAGATTGTTAATTAATGGTTAACCTTAAGGCGGCAAGTAAAACTCACATCTGGGTGGATTGAGGTACCTGGGTATTCCAGGATTGCCTGTTTTCTTTTGGACCGCCACCCAGGTTCAAAGGGATCATGAGATTATTCATGCTAGAAACTTCCGTGTGCAGCCGCAAGCTATTATGGGCTCTAGCATAGTTGATTAAGTTGTGTGAACTTTTACAGTGGTAGACTAGCAGATGTAGGGGATGTAGGTTGGTACGGTCTATCACATCGTAAGGTGCAAACACTTCTGAAAGACTGTGTCTCGGTCATCCGTTTCTCAAACACCATGAAGTGCGAGAATCCCAACGGAGGAGATCGAGTCTTGTGGGGAAAAGTGCACAAACCTCTGCAGAGTGTATAAACTAATCATGGTTAGCCGTGTCCCCGGTTATGGACATCTTGAGTATCTAGTACTTGGATTATCATGTGAATCTCATCATGTTACTTTAATTAATTTTTGTTGGGTTAATGATGATACTTAATTGGGATTGAGGATGCTGTCAACCATTCTCAATGTTTAACAACCACCATGATAGTTAAATAAAATTTATTCCTTTGCAGTAGGGAAAAATTGGCTTTTTGCAAAACTGTAACCATAGAGCCTTCTACCAGCCATATATGCATGTAGTATAGCTTTCTTATGTTCATTACTCTCTATTTGTTACATTGCCAGCATATTCCATGTGCTGACCCGTTTTTGGGCTGCAACGTTTCATGTTGCAGACTTTTCAGACGACGAGTAAGGTGCCTTAGGTCGTGGTCTTATACTCAGTGATGCCGTTGGAGTTGATGGACTCACTTATCTTCCAAGTCTTCCGCTGTTATCGTATTAGATGGCCTTAATAAGCCATATTTATCATACTTATTTCTCTCTTGAGATACTCGATGTAATAAGTGTGTGATTGCTACTTTGTTATAAATCCTCCATTTGTACTGTGCGTGTCAGCATTACTGATCCAGGGATAACACTGGTGCATAGCAGCACAGACTGTTTGAGGTCTGGTCGCTACAAAGGTGGTATCAGAGCCAGGTTGACTGTAGGACACGACCACTAAGCTTAAACCCTAGAACACTACTCTCTTCTCATTTCTGACTCCTCTCCACTTTCTACTCTTTTAGGAATGGCGGATGCAAGGAACAAGTTCATGCAACCGGATGAAGATACACCTTTTGGACGACACTTGAAGGAAGTCACTAAGTACCTGAACATCGGAATACCAAGCTTCACCGGGACCTACAACACCACACTACCAGAAGAGGAGCGCTGGAAGATTCAAGTTCAAGTTCCAGGAAGGACGTTTACGCCAGTCACTGAGCCTATAGAGTTTTCCTTTGATGCACCAACCTGGAGTTTAGGGAAGAGCATGGCAGCCCACATCTCTATGGCACGCATTGGAGAAGTCTACCACAGGGAGCTTAAGGATACTATTTATCAGATTTGTGGACGCCGAGATGAGCAATGGGAGATGATTAGCACCAAGAAGGATGGATCAATTGCAGCTTTCATCCAGGAGCAAAACCAACACATTCGTCGCCAGGAGAACCAGATGTGCGCAGACATGATAGATCTGAAGAAGGCATTGACCAAGATCACGGAGTTGGAGGAAGAACTCAAGGCTACACGCGAGGATTATATGGAGGAAATCGTCGCACTAGTGAGGAAGAATGACGACCTGATAAAGAAGATCGGGGTATTCATGGGAGACCCAGCACCAGGAGGAGAAGATGATGATTGCACTTGCCCGGATAACTATATCATCATTGACGACACCGACTCGGACCCCAGTGAAGATGAATTTGTTGATGAAGCTGGAGCAGATATCATGGAGTCTTCGACCGATCAAAATTTCTAGTAGACCACCATAATCAGTAGTAGTATTCCCCCATGTATATAGTATAGTCCGAGCACTTTGTAAGGATAGTTAGATCGATTGTATGCCTTGTTTGATTTGATTGAGTGATATTGATTGTGTTTGTCTCATGAGCATATGGGTAGTGTTTTCTCTCTAGACCTCATTCTATTCTAAATTCTCATCTTTTCTAAACCTATCAGATGCCTCCGAGACGCGACACCGGATTTGTTTTCCCACCGGAGATCACTCAGTTGATTCAGCAGCAGAATGCCCTAATGCAAGTGTTAGTACAGAACCAAGGCAACAACAACAACCCACCACCACCACCTGTTGATCACTTAGCCCGTTTCTTGAGGCTAAATCCGCCGGTGTTTTCCAGCAGCACCGAGCCGATTGTTGCAGATGATTGGCTCCGCAAAGTTGGAAGGGAGTTGACCACTGCAGGATGCACAGATGCGGAGAGAGTGCGTTTTGCCGCACATCAGCTTGATGGACCCGCAGCATCATGGTGGGAGAATTACACAGCCACACACCCTATTAACACTGTCACATGGGACCAGTTTCAGCAAGCTTTTCCGTACTGCCCATGTTTCAGCAGGAGCTATGGCTATGAAAAAGCGTGAGTTTCGCAACCTACGCCAAGGAGGACGCACCGTAGGCCAGTATGTGGAGGACTTTAGTAAGTTAGCATGTTATGCTCCAGATGACGTTGCTACAGATGCAGCCAAGCAGGAGAAGTTTCTCGAAGGACTGAATGATGAGCTGAGCATGCAGTTGATGGTAGCAACCTTCAACAACTACCAGGAGTTGGTAGATAGAGCTCTCATGATTGAAGGGAAGCAACAGCAGATTGAAAACCGTAAGAGGAAGTATGGACAAGGGAAGTACAATTCTGGAGCTCAGCAGAAGCCACGTTTTACCCCGAAATCGGGAGGACAGCTTCAGCATACCCATGGAGGAGGTTCGCACAACCATAATGGCCCCAAGAATGGTAATGGGAATGGAGGAAGCAACGGCCAGAACCGTACCAACCCTTCAACCCCAGCTAAGAGAGACCTGAGCCAAGTCACTTGCTTTAAGTGCCAGAAGACTGGACATTATGCCAATGAATGTCCTGAAGCCCAGAATGGAAATGGCAATGGAAGCTCTAGGAAGAAGCCGAACCCTTTCAACAAAGGACATGTGAACCATGTTAGCATGGAGGAGGTAGAAGCTCAGCCAGATGCAGTAATAGGTAAGTTTTTGGTTAAGTCATTTACTACACTCGTTCTTTTTTATACTGGTGCATCGCATTCATACATATCAAGGGAATTTGTGGATAAGTATAAACTGCCAACCCAAGCCCTTAGGTCACCCATGTTAGTAACCTCGCCAGGAGCAGAGTATATGGCTAGTTTATGGTGTGATCGGTTACCATTAAGGATTGGTAACTACGTGTTTCCCTCGAACCTAATAGTATTGGAATCGCAAGGATTGGATGTGATATTAGGCATGGATTGGTTATCGAAGTATGGAGGGCACATTGAGTGCGCCAGTAAGTCGATTTTGCTTACCACCCCAGAAGGAAGAAGGATTAAGTATGTATCCCGGCATATACCGAAGAGGACTCAGGTGAATTCCTTATCAGGAGTTGTACAGGAGGAAGTACCAGTGGTGAAGGATTACCCGGATGTATTTCCAGAAGAGTTGCCAGGCATGCCACCGGATAGAGACATTGAATTTTTTTATTGAGCTTTTGCCAGGCACAGGGCCAATATCTAAGAGACCGTACAGAATGCCCGCAAAAGATTTGGAGGAGATTAAGAAGCAGATTAAGGAGTTACTGGATAAAGGCTATATTCGCCCAAGTTCGTCACCTTGGGGATCACCCGTACTTCTAGTGGAGAAGAAAGATGGATCGTTGAGGATGGTTGTTGATTATCGTGGATTGAATGAAGTGACCATCAAAAATAAGTACCCACTGCCGATGATCAATGATCTGTTTGACCGATTACAAGGAGCTAAGGTATTTTCCAAGATCGATCTATGATCAGGATACCATCAGTTGAAGATTCGAGAGCAGGATATACCTAAGACGGCTTTTACCACCAGGTATGGGCTATATGAGTATACCGTTATGTCATTTGGTCTGACAAACGCACCTGCCTATTTCATGAACCTGACGAACAAAGTGTTTATGGAGTTTTTGGATAAGTTCGTCGTAGTGTTCATTGATGACATTTTGGTCTACTCAAAGAACGAAGAGGAGCATAAGGAACATTTGCATTTGGTACTTGAGAAGCTCAGAGAACATCAGTTATACGCCAAGTTCAGCAAATGTGAGTTTTGGTTGAAGGAAGTTGGATTCCTCGGACATGTTATATCCGGAGAAGGAATAGCAGTAGACCCCGCCAAAGTCGACACTGTGACAAACTGGGAATCACCCACATCAGTTGGAGAGATCCGGAGTTTTCTTGGACTCGCAGGATACTACCGGTGGTTCATTGAGAATTTCTCGAGGATTGCTAAGCCCATGACAGAGCTGTTAAAGAAGGACACCAAATTCAATTGGACTGAGGAATGTGAAGCTGGTTTCCAAGAGTTGAAGAAATGTTTGGTTACATCACCAGTGTTGATTCTGCCAGATCAACGCAAGGATTATGAAGTATATTGCGACGCTTCACGTCGAGGACTTGGAGCAGTACTAATGCAGGAGGGAAGAGTTGTTTCATATGCTTCACGACAACTTAAACCCCATGAGAAGAATTATGCCACCCATGATTTGGAGTTAGCAGCCGTAGTACATGCGTTGAAGACATGGAGACATTTTCTCATCGGAAATCACTGTGAGGTGTACACGGATCACAAGAGTTTGAAGTACATTTTCACGCAGAAGGAGTTGAATCTCAGGCAAAGGAGATGGTTGGAGCTCATTAAGGATTATGATATGAGATTGCATTATCACCCAGGGAAGGCTAACGTAGTAGCTGATGCGTTGAGCCGCAAGAGCCATGTTAACACCCTCATGACCGGAGAGTTACCGAAATTATTAGCCGAGGATCTTCGCGAGCTATGTTTGGAAATAGTTCCGAGAGGCTATGTTGCAGCATTGGAGATACAGTCTACTCTGATGGATAAGATCAGAGAAGCTCAGAAGACAGACAAGGAGATTGCCGGAATAAAGGAAAGGATGAGTAAAGGAAAAGTCAAGGGATTTCGTGAGGATGAGTACGATACCTTATTGTTTGAGGACCGCGTTTATGTGCCCAATGATCCGGAGATCAGGAAGTTGATCTTGCAAGAGCCCCATGATTCACCGTATTCGATTCACCCAGGAAATACCAAGATGTATTTGGATTTGAAGGATACTTTCTGGTGGAATGGAATGAAGAAGGATATTGCGGAGTATGTAGCAGTTTGTGATGTATGTCAGAGAGTGAAGGCAGAGCATCAGAAGCCAGCAGGATTGCTACAGCCATTGCCGATACCCGAATGGAAATGGAATAAACTAGGCATGGATTTTATCACGGGATTGCCCAGGACTCGTTCAGGCTATGACTCAATATGGGTTGTAGTCGATCGTTTGACGAAAGTAGCTCATTTCATCCCAGTGAAGACCACTTACACCAGTGCTAAGTTGGCAAAGATATACAGACTAGGATCGTATGTCTGCATGGAGTTCCGAGGACCATTGTATCAGATAGAGGAACCCAGTTTACTTCGAAGTTTTGGAACCAGTTACATGAAACTTTGGGTACCAGGCTAGAGTTCAGTACAGCCTTTCACCCATAGACAGACGGACAGACCGAGAGAGTCAATCAGATTTTGGAAGATATGCTAAGAGCTTGTGCGCTAGATTATGGATCTAGTTGGGACGACAATTTGCCGTATGCAGAGTTTTCTTACAACAACAGTTATCAAACCAGTTTGAAGATGGCCCCTTTCGAAGCTTTATACGGAAGGAGGTGTATAACACCATTGTTATGGGACGAAGTTGGAGACCGCCAGTTGTTTGGACCAGACTTGATTAAGGAATCGGAACAGAAAGTGAAGTTGATTCGCGATAGGCTCAAGGTAGCCCAGTCCAGGCAGAAGAGTTATGCGGATTCTAAACGCAAGGAGACAGTTTACGAAGTCGGAGACAGAGTTTACCTATGAGTATCACCACTTCGAGGAGTGAAGCGCTTTGGAGTTAAAGGAAAGTTAGCGCCACGTTTTGTAGGACCATACAAAGTTTTGGAGCGTATGGGAGAAGTTGCTTGCAAGCTGGAATTGCCTGAAGGATTGTCAGGAGTTCACGATGTATTTCACGTTTCCCAGTTAAAGAAGTGCCACGCAGATATGGCTGATATACCACTGAGAGATACGGTGCCATTGGAAGCGATTCAGTTGGATAGTGACTTGACCTATGAGGAGAAACCAGTTAAGATTCTTGAGTATGCCAGCCGAGTCACCCGCAGCAAGGTTATCAAGTTTTGCAAAGTTCAGTGGAGTCACCATACCGAGGACGAAGCCACCAGGGAGCGAGAGGAAGATCTACGGAAGAACCACTCTCACCTATTTTCTAGCCAACCTGAATCTCGAGGGCGAGATTCATCTTAAGGGGGTAGGTTTGTAACATCCCAAATTTCCAATTTGGAATGTTATACATTAGATCATCATTGCATAGCATATTTTATTGCATTTTGGCAAATCCTCGAAATCCTAAGCAACTCAAGGACCCTCGGAGAGAGTTGGGGATTTTCCCGGTTTTCATATTTAATTTTTATCAAGTAATAAAACGAGGATTTTTTGTTTTAATTATTTCTCTCTGAAAAAATATTTCGTCTTAAAATATATGAGAGGAGAAAATATGACTTCTCCAAAATAATTGAAATATTGGAGGAAAAATATTAAAATCAAATATTTGTTTTTATTCGGATTTTATTTGCAATTTTAGTTGCATTAGAAAAATTGCACGTTTTCAAAACTGCATTTTTGGGCCAAGAAAATGTTCATCTCGTTCTAATTATTTCAATTAGACAGTGAAAATTTGTTTTGGCATTTTTGGATTTTTATTTATTTTTCTACGATTGTTTTAGGTTCGGCGAAATTATTTAAAAAAAAGTCGCGAGCGCGCCGACTGGGCCGAAGCCCAGCCGACGGCCCAGCTCCCCGCGCGGCCCAGCCCAGCCCCAGCGCCTCGTCTCCCTCCCGAGCACGGCAGCGCCGCCGCCCGAGTCCCGCACGACCCCGCCGCCCGCCGCCTTGCCCCCTTCCCCACGGCACCCCCTCCCCCTCATATATACTCCCCCAGCCCCGCCGCCCTCACCTCACCCCGTCCCCGCCCCGACCCGAAGCCGCCGCCGCCGAGAGGAGCGCCGGAGCCGAAGCCCGACGCCGCCGCCCGCCGCCCCGTTCGTCGCCCCTCGCCTCCCCGACGACACCCGCACCCCGCCGCCCATCGCCGCACCCCGGAGACCCCACCGGAGTACCTCGCCGAGGTAACCGCAGCCGCCGCCGCCGTGCCGGTTATTTTTTTAAAAAAAACCGTTCGGTTTTTTTCTTCCGAACCTAGATTTTTTTAAATAGACCGGTTTATTTTTTTTGGTTTAGTTAGTTAGTGAACGTTCACCGATCCGTTCGTTTTAACGAACGTGTTCGCTGGTTTGTCGTAGTTAACGAACGTCCGTTCGTTTATCTGTTCGTCAGTTTTCTTTTTCGTCGGATTTTCCGTGATTATTCCAGATCGCGATTTCTGATCAGATTTTCGTTCTGGTTTATCTTTTAGCTCGTTTATCGGAATCAGGCGATTCAAGCGCCTAGAGTTTCGTCTCGAAATTCTCTTTCCGTTTAACCTATTCAAACAAGTTTTTGCTACTATAAAATTTGACCTAGATTCAGATTAGTAAACGAAGCTTGTTTCTTTCGTCGCTTGACTTTCGTTGCTTTGTTCGATTTGTTTCTTTTTGCAAACCGGAGTTCTTAAGTTGAACTTTCTGGTTAGATATTTTATTTGAGTTTTACCTGTGCATTTGATGAGTGCTTATTGTATGCTTGTTTGTTTGCGATAGAGTACCCGGAGTGCGCCGCTTGCTACTTCGAATCTCTAGGTTTCACGGATCATCAGCAAGGCAAGTAACACTTTGATCATACCTCTTTTACTACCCAGTTTTATTGCATTAGACCAATCCTCACACATTGCATGATTAGGATCTAATTAAATTGTGGGTATTGGGAAGTAGTTGAGGTAGTACCTATTACCTGTTTACTATCAAACCCTTGGGAGTTACTTCTACGTTTGCTCATATTACTATGCTATGCTAGTAGACGTGGATTGGGTTTGAGTGCTACCATGACAGATGTGAGATTGTTAATTAATGGTTAACCTTAAGGCGGCAAGTAAAACTCACATCTGGGTGGATTGAGGTACCTGGGTATTCCAGGATTGCCTGTTTTCTTTTGGACCGCCACCCAGGTTCAAAGGGATCATGAGATTATTCATGCTAGAAACTTCCGTGTGCAGCCGCAAGCTATTATGGGCTCTAGCATAGTTGATTAAGTTGTGTGAACTCTTACAGTGGTAGACTAGCAGATGTAGGGGATGTAGGTTGGTACGGTCTATCACATCGTAAGGTGCAAACACTTCTGAAAGACTGTGTCTCGGTCATCCGTTTCTCAAACACCATGAAGTGCGAGAATCCCAACGGAGGAGATCGAGTCTTGTGGGGAAAAGTGCACAAACCTCTGCAGAGTGTATAAACTAATCATGGTTAGCCGTGTCCCCGGTTATGGACATCTTGAGTATCTAGTACTTGGATTATCATGTGAATCTCATCATGTTACTTTAATTAATTTTTGTTGGGTTAATGATGATACTTAATTGGGATTGAGGATGCTGTCAACCATTCTCAATGTTTAACAACCACCATGATAGTTAAATAAAATTTATTCCTTTGCAGTAGGGAAAAATTGGCTTTTTGCAAAACTGTAACCATAGAGCCTTCTACCAGCCATATATGCATGTAGTATAGCTTTCTTATGTTCATTACTCTCTATTTGTTACATTGCCAGCATATTCCATGTGCTGACCCGTTTTTGGGCTGCAACGTTTCATGTTGCAGACTTTTCAGACGACGAGTAAGGTGCCTTAGGTCGTGGTCTTATACTCAGTGATGCCGTTGGAGTTGATGGACTCACTTATCTTCCAAGTCTTCCGCTGTTATCGTATTAGATGGCCTTAAGCCATATTTATCATACTTATTTCTCTCTTGAGATACTCGATGTAATAAGTGTGTGATTGCTACTCTGTTATAAATCCTCCATTTGTACTATGCGTGTCAGCATTACTGATCCAGGGATGACACTGGTGCACAGCAGCACAGACTGTTTGAGGTCTGGTCGCTACAGCGCAAAATAATTATTCCTCCACCTGACAGCGGGGGCCCACCAGACGGGCCACCGTATTTCGTGAAAAAAACATTTCCCCCTGACTGCTGGGACCCACCAGCTACATCTTCGCACGCAAGAAAGTGCGTCCGGGCAAAAAAACGATTCGCCCCCCTGACTGATGGGACCCACCAGCTACATCTTCGCACGCAAGGAAGTGCCTGACAGTTGGGACCCACCTGGTCAAAGCGTACGTAGCGTTTTCATTCTGGTCGCGAACGTGTACGTACATACTGGTCGATGTAGAGGCGCGCACATAGCATGTACACGTACGTACAGGAGCCAGGGTGCAAGAAAGTAAATACGGCCACGTACGTACATACGGGCGGGGTCTCAAACGCCTACTCGCGTGTACGTACGGCCAGGGCTCGTGTACATGGCTGGGTCGGAACGAAGAAACAGTGTCGTCGTCGTGTTCATGGGGAGCCAACCGGCTGGGTCGGAACGGAATGCGTCATCGTGTTCATCGGGAGGGCTTGGACAGAACAGCCGATGGAAACGAGGCCTGGCATACCGCAGATGGAGGAAACGGCCTTGTGTTCGACCGACCACGTTCGAAACGGGATCCTGTTCATCGGGAGGGGTCTGGCGTACCGCAAAATGGAGGAAACGGACCTGCTACGGTCGAAACGGGGGTCCTGTTGATCGGGAAGGGTGTAGCGTACCGCAAAACGGAGGAAACAGACTTGTGTTGGAGCACTACGGTCGAAACAGGGGTCCTGTTCATCGGGAGGGTGTGGCGTACCGCAAAACGGGACTCCACGGGATACTGTTCATCTCCACCGTCGACCCCCTCCAGCCTCCACGGGCTACTGTTCATCCACCGTCGACCTCCTCTAGCCTCCACCTACGACTGTTCATCCACGGGCTCCTGTTCATCCAGCCTCCACCGCGCGCTACTCCACCGGCTACTGTTCAACCAGCCCTCTCCACGGGCTCCTGTTCAACCACCCCTCCATGGGGTACTGTTCATCCAGCCCTCCACCGTCTATTGTTCATCCTGCCCTCCACGGGGTGGTCCTGTTCATCCAGCCCTCCACGGGGTCTTGTTCATCCAGCCCCAACTGGCTCGATCGATCGGGGTCCTGTTCATCCAGAGGCAACACCACGGGGTCCTGTTCATCCACCCGACCGGGAACTGTTCATCCAGAGGCAGCATCGATCGGCTTCAGTTAGCAGTAGTAGCGAAGAAATCGCTCGACCGGGTTCAGTTAACAGCCATCGATCGATCGCTCGGGTTCAGTAACGCGTAGCCTGCAGTGCAATCGCTCGGGTTCAGTTAGAGCCCAACGCCTCACACCCACGCGTGTGCGTGTACGAGAGAAACACGCATCGCTCGGCCCCGACCACCCACCGTAACCGGGAACACCCTGATATTTTCCTCGCCCTCGCTTCTACCACGGTTTTTTCCGTCATGGACGGCCCAAAGAATGTCATGCAGCTGCGTCTCCGACCCGCCCAGGACGAAAAGCCCATTTTCTGTCATGATTTTTTGTCATAGAAGTAGGACCCCACCACATCTATGATGATACCGTGTTTCTTCACAATTATTGTCATAGAAGTTTCATAAATATGACAGAAAAAATTTCGTTCGGCCCAAAATGTCACGGATGTGTCTTTTTTTGTAGTGGGAGTAGATAGATTACTATCAAGATCGAGGTGCCACCCTACTCCTTCGGTGTCGGGTAGTGTGTGTGTGTGTGTGTGTGTGTGTGTGTGTTTGAGAGAGAAGCCAGTCGATAGATTAGTATCAAGATCGAGGCGTCACCCTACTCCTTCGGTGTCGGGAAGTGTGTGTGTGTGCGGGTGGGGGGTGGGGGGCAGTGACACTTACATATCTCTACTCTTATAAAAAAACAGAGTTGGTGATGATGGTGTTCCTGCCATCCTGCAATATAGGCCATCCGATTTATATCTGACGAATAGGAAGGAAACTATGACAATTTTGCAACAAGATACCCACACCCCTCTCCACATTTGCAAATAGGGCATTCCCTCGTTCATCCTTTTCTCCCACAAGATAAACTACTCATACAAATGCATCTTGATGTTCCGTGCAACGCATGGGCATCTTGCTAGTAGGGAGAAGGAGTTTGTGTGACACATATCTATATTAAGGGATAGGTAGGTTGCATGTGTGCGAGGCATACTTAAATCATCACGGAGATAAACAAACGGTGTGCATGCAAGTGCCGGAAAAATGAAGCGATAAACAATGTCTACGCGCACGCGCGCGCGCGAGCACACGCGTGTGTGTGTGTGAGAGAGAGAGAGAGAGAGGGAGAGAGAGCGAAATCTCAAAACAAAAGGTGCTCTGCTGGAATCCCATTGTATGTATTCATATGGTTCCGGAACTCGAGTTAACCTTAGGCATATGTGTGAGAGACATAATTATACTTTGAGGCATTAGTGGCTGTGGGTGGGCGGAATTAAAGGGGTGAGCGTGTTCGAGAGAGAGAGAGCGTGTGTGTGTTTGTGTGTGAGAAACTTGTAGGACAGGGTAGAAAGACGAATTCTAACCTTGACGGAGGGAGAGAAATACATGAAGTGCGCGTGTGTGATTCCGATGCCCACGGGGAAATGAGATATGTATGCGTGTGAGAGAGATTGCACAATTCATTCACGTATCACTATCTAGCGATCGTGGGCGTGCATCGCTTGAACATAAATCAATATCTACTTCGTATCGTGGCCAAAGGCACAATATCGATTCAACGCTATAAAGATTGGACACTCACATATCACATTTTTTCTATCTAAATAAACCTTTTCAATTGTGCATGCCAAAGTTACAGTGATGTTTCTTCAAACAACCAATGTAGCTATCATGTACATGCACTATTGTTACTCTTGCATTCAAATTCATTAGTCTTGGATGATTTAAGGTTCTATTATGAAGTAATATATGTAATATTCATATATGAATTCAACGGGAACGCAATTTATGAAATGGAGGCTATGTAATCATATGAGGTAACACTTTTAAATAGCGGACTACAATATCCATTTCTTTTGTGGGACTACAATATCCATTTCTTTTTGTGCGCCTCTACATTAACATGTCAATGCGTTATGTTTAAAGTAAATAACCAATGGCACTAAATTATCTATTTACACGATAAATACATAGGTTGAGCGTTTGATCCCTTTTTTGTGAACGCGCCTCTACACCCGTACGATTGGCCACACCCGTGTGAACGTCCAAGTTATCGGCGCATCATCCCGGGTTATTGTCTTTTTTCTGGGGTGGACTTCACACCAATTATTAACTGCTGACGTGTGCCCTGTGTACACAGTCTCGCATGACCTTCCCACTAGCACGGTCCCAAATTAGTTGAAACTGGATACGAATGATCCCGCGGGCGGCAAAATCTCCCGCCTCCTTCTAAAATTTCCGCCCACCTAGTCTTTAGCATGCGAAATTCCCCTTTTGTCCTTGGTGCACAGAGAACAACAGTTACAATACCGCCCTCATCTACATAATAGGTCGGGGCTGCTTTGGTAACTTTCGGTTCCCCCCACCACACGGCACCCCCATTTCGTCTCCCCCTCCCGCAAAAACGAATAACTCCAGAGCACTAGAGCACCTTACATCACGCCGTCCGTACTTCATCGGCCTTTCTACCCCTCCCCTCTCGAAACCCTAGACTGCTCATCCACCGGCGTACCAGAGCCCATTCACTGCCAGCAGCGTCCACCTCGCCAGATCTGCTTCTGCAGCCGCATCTACCCCTCCCACCTCCACTAGAAACAAGTAGACTACTCATCCACCACTGTACCACAGCCCTTCAGTGTCGGCCTTGTCCATGGCGCCGAATCTGCTTCGCCGGTACTCTCGTCAACCGCAGCACATCTGCAGCGGTTCATTCATACTCCCCACCGGAGACGCTTCGTCCACACCCCCCGGAGCCGCCCCACTGAGGCCCCCGTCGATGGCCTCTGCTCCTCTTCGCCGACACGTTCCTCAACACTACCGGAGCCGCTTTGCCAACACCATCGTCAACCCTACCGGAGTAGCTTCGCCCGTACCATTCTCAACCCTACATGGGCTGCTTTGCCAACTCACAAGTCCACGGCCACAGATCCGCTTCGTCGCAACCTCATCCAACCTACCGGAGCAGATTCTGACGCCCCGTCCACGGCCGCAGATCCGCATCGTCGACACCATCCTTAACCCAACCACCGGAGCAGCTTCACCGACGCCCTCGTCCACGGCCACAGATCCACTTCGCCCACACCGTAGTCCACCCTACCAGAGCCGCTCCACAAACACCCTACTCGACGGTTCTAGATCTCCTTACCGGACCATGACAGCCAGCGCATCGTCATCACCCTTGATGTTTCTAACCTAATTCCCACCATCTGGCAAGATGCCAAGCACCCGCCACGGCCTAGGTACTTCACCTTTAAACCCGTCCAGCATCACCTGCCCGATGTACTTCAAATATACTAACATGTCGTTGTTACCTGTTATGCAGCTAGCAAAAACTACAAGGACGATGTTTCTTCTGGATCTAACAGCTTGGCCAACCAAGATCCTGGACTGAGGCATTGCTATGATCTTGTAAGTGCGTCTCTCTCTGTTGTATTGTTGTGTGCCTGCCAGCGTGCTTTGCTAGGATTTTCGACCTGTAATCCCTTTGTGCAGACAATGATTTCTACTACTGGCTGCTAAATTAGATATGTAGATGTCATACATGATACTACCTTATACCTCCGTTCCTAAATATAAGTCTTTCTAGAGATTCCACTATAGGCTAAATACGGAGCAAAATGAGTGAATCTATACTTGAAAATGCATCTATATACATCTGTATGTGGTCCATACTAGAATCTCTACAAAGACATATATTTAGGAATAGAGGTAGTAAATTACACAAAATCGTAGGTGGCATGTAGGAATTCTAGTGCACTACATTAGGCTCCCTTAGAGTGCATGCTAGTCCAGCACACAGAGTCATGGCTAGTTTATGCTACGCACACAATCGTTAATTGGTGGTTTAAATATGCGCAAGGGATATGCAATGTATTATCATGTAGAGATGTCTGAAATTAGTCGTGTCAACTTGCAGATAGGGTTAGACAACGAAAAAGTACAATATGTATGTGGCAATTTCATGGAACATCGCAAAAAAAAGGAGAGGCAGCGGTGAGCCTATACAGTGTGCTATGGTAGGTCACTCCTCCATTGCAATCATCGTGACATGTTATTTGTATGTCAGTTCTATTGGCCAAGTTTCTTAGGGACAATTATTACAAGTTATCCTAAGAAAATAAGCACATGTGAATATAAGCTCAAGGTAATAAGCCAACCAGTTCTTTTCATTGCCTTCCTTTTCAGCTTATCTTTGGTATGCTTAGTAAAAAGTCTAGATTGCATTATATTTTGTCGTTTTTCTGACCATATGAAAATTAATTTGACTTGCAAACATCACAAATTGGACCCACTGCAGTAATTAATATGATAGGAAAACAGACCATCACTATTTGTTCAAAATGCAAATACAAAGATACCATCTATTTGGCACAATCTACTTTGGTCAATGTCTTCCATAGAGATCCCATTGCCTAATTTAAACAAAGAACGCATGACCCACATTTAAATGAAGAACAATTATTTATTGAAATTCGATGGTCCAAGTGGTTGGTTATTATCATATAGCAGCACCACCTGAAAGCATCATATAGCAGCAGCAGCTCATAGCAACTCATCATACAACAGTAGCAGCAGTGTGAAATTCATCATATACTAGCAGCACCTCATAGCAATTCATCATATAGCAGCAGTAGGAGCAGCTCATAGTAATTCATCATATAGCAGCAGCAGAAGCAGCTCATAGCAATTCATCATATAGCAGCAGCAGGAGCAGCTTATAGCAACTCATCATATAGCAGCAGCAGCTCATAGGAATTCATCATATAGCAGCTGCAGCTCATAGCAATTCATCATATAACAGCAGCAGGAGCAGCTCATAGCAATGCATCATATAGCAGCAGCAGAAGCAGCTCCTAGCAATTCATCGTATAGTGGATCAGAATGAAAATTTGGCAAAAAATCAGAGGAGATCCTCACCTTGTTGGATGAGCTCATCCTTCAACAACACCTCAATGCCACGGCCTGGGAGGAGGGGAGGGGGAATAAGGTGCCTTCTGCCGTAGTGTGGCATCAGCCGTAGTTGTGCGGTGCCCGCCGGAGTAGTGCGTTGGACGGACCACGGTGGAGCAACTGCTGGAGACCATGAGAATGAGGGGCGACGCCAGAGGGAGGACCATCCGGGGAGATTTGGCCCTACCCGCCGGCCATGTAGCCTAGCTGGACAGAGCATAGTCGAGGACGAGGCCAGATGGGACCAGTGGCGACGGCTCGCTGGAGGAACCCTAGCGCTGCACGCAGGGGATCGAGGTAGAGGGAAAGGGGAGAGGAGATGCAAGCGGGCAGGGCAATTGCATTTTGAGTTTAATATAGGCAGACAACAGAGTCATTTCACTATTCCCCTTCCCTTCAATTTTTAGTGAGCTTCTACCCGAAACACCCCCCTCCAAAGCGAAATAAGTTAAGCCCAAGCCCATAACTCAAAAATGACTTCTTTACATCTTTTATGGCTTATTTTGACAATAAGCTCTGAAAAGGCGGAATAGAACTAGCCCTTAACCTGCAATTCAATTGTACGTGCAATGATGAATCACTCCTGCCTACTATAGTGTACATTTAGGCATCATCATACATGACATAACCTAATACATGTGCATTCCATTGTAGAATCTGGAATATGCAATGTTTATGTTAGATCATACGTTGCACATGATGTTTAAATGCCCCTTAAATCTGGTCAGTCAAGTGATGGTCTTTAAGCCTCCTTCTTTGCTTCTTTTCTTGATAGATCTGTTCAATTGCTTGTTTGCATCAACCAGCCATACCAGAACTGTTTGCTTTGATTACTTGCTATTCTTGACCTAACACTCTAACAGAGCTTGTCAACGATTTAAACACTAAGGGCTGCTGTAGTGGGGGCTTATCTAACTCATAGGTGACATAAAGGTTTGGCTGTACACTAAAGTAGGCTCTCCAAAAGTACCTAGAGATCCAGTTCGAAGGTATGCCTAGTTTTTACATAGTGCACACATAGTAATGCTCATTTCATTGTGTGCAAGTGCAAGAGATAAGGCGTGTTTCATTATGTGGTGTTGTTTTGTTATAATCTCATACTTTTGTGTTGTTCACAGACTGGAAAGTATGCATATTTATCTTCCAAGGAGACGAGTAACTAGTTTGTGTCACCTTGCAGAGGGGGTCCAATGAAGATAAGATTGAGGATTTCCAAGTACAAGATGTGAGGAAGGAGCCTTGCAAGAGAAGTAGGAGCAGCGCTGAGCCTGTTCAACCACTTAAGGTAAGTCACTGTATCCAACTCAACAGTTCAATTCCTTGTTTGTTTCAGGCATAGTAAATTTGCTCTTTTCAATTGCTTTATTTGTCCTCAGTTAATGAGATGCCCAAACAATGATGCCTGATGTTGGGTACTTGTATAACTATTAGTTGACATAATTAAAGGCCTTACCATTTAGTTACATTGGCGAAGTGTGCCTGAAGCTTTGAAGTCTATTAACCAACTATTACTGCATGAGGCTCACAATCTAGTTTATACTAGGCTAATGATTGCATAGCTTTGCTTGTTGTAGTAGGTTTGTATGAATCCCTCTGCTATTCATTATGCTCCCTGATGACCCACAAGTAGAGGGGATCTATCGTAGTCCTTTCGATAAGTAAGAGTGTCAAACCCAACGAGGAGCAGAAGGAAACGATAAGCAGTTTTCAGCAAGGTATTCTCTGCGAGCACTGAAATTATAGGTAACAGATAGTTTTGTGATAGGATAATTTGTAACGAGCAACAAGTAAATAAAGTAAATAAAGTGCAGCAAGGTGGCCCAATCCTTTTTGTAGCAAAGGACAAGCCTGGACAAACTCTTATATAGAGAAAAGCGCTCCCGAGGACACATGGGAATTATCGTCAAGCTAGTTTTCATCACGTTCATATAATTCGCGTTCGGTACTTTGATAATTTGATATGTGGGTGGACCGGTGCTTGGGTGCTGTCCTTACTTGAACAAGCATCCCACTTATGATTAACCCCTATTGCAAGCATCCGCAACTACAAAAATAAGTATTAAGGTAAACCTAACCATAGCATGAAACATGTGGATCCAAATCAGCCCCTTACGAAGCAACGCATAAACTAGGGTTTAAGCTTCTGTCACTCTAGCAACCCATCATCTACTTATTACTTCCCAATGCCTTCCTCTAGGCCCAAATAATGGTGAAGTGTCATGTAGTCGACGTTCACATAACACCACTAGAGGATAAACAACATACATCTCATCAAAATATCGAACGAATACCAAATTCACATGACTACTAATAGCAATACTTCTCCCATGTCCTCAGGAACAAACGTAACTACTCACAAAGCATATTCATGTTCATAATTAGAGGAGTATTAATATGCATATAGGATCTGAACATATGATCTTCCACCAAATAAACCAACTAGCATCAACTACAAGGAGTAACCAACACTACTAGCAACCTACAGGTACCAATCCCAGACTTAGAGACAAGAATTGGATACAAGAGATGAACTAGGGCTTGAGAGGAGATGGTGCTGGTGAAGATGTTGATGGAGATTGTCCTCTCCCGATGAGAGGAGCGTTGGTGATGATGATGGCGATGATTTCCCCCTCCCGGAGGGAAGTGTCCCCAGCAGAACAGCTCTGCCGGAGCCCTAGATTGGTTCTGCCAAGGTTCCGCCTCGTGGTGGCGGAGTCTCGTCCCGAAAGCTTGCTTATGATTTTTCTTCGAACGAAAGACTTCATATAGCAAAAGATGGGCACCGGAGGGCCAACAGGGGGCCCACGAGGCAGGGGGCGTGCCTTATGTGCAGTTATGTGTCCAACGTGGTGTCCTCACAAGATAAAACAAACTTACGGGCATCCTTGAAGAGAGTAGGCCAATAAAAACCGGATTGCAATACCTTATGTGCAGTTATGTGTCCAGCGTGGTGTCCTCCATAAGCCTCGGAGTGACACTTGCATAGGATCTGTTCCTGTTCATGCTCAGGTACACAACGTCTAATAACACCATCTACTCCTTCTTTATAAAGATGTGGGTCATCCCAGAAGTAATGTCTTAAATCATAGAAAAACTTTTTCTTTGGTATGTGAAACTAGGTGGTGTGAATTTAGCAACGATGTAATTAGCATAATCAGCATACCATGGAGTAGTACGAGAAGCATTTATGACATTTAATTGTTCATCAGGAAAGCTATCATCAATAGGTAGTGGGTCATCAAGAACATTTTCTAACCTAGACAAGTTGTCTGCAACGGGGTTCTCAACTCCCTTTCTATCAATAATATGTAAATCAAATTCTTGTAGCAGGAGAACCCATCTAATAAGTCTAGGTTTAGCATCTTTCTTTTCCCTAGAATAGCAGCATGATCCGTGTGAATAGTTACTTTAGAATCAACAATATAAGGTATGAACTTATCGCAAGCAAATACAACTGCTAAGAATTCTTTTTCAGTAGTAGCATAATTTTTCTGAGCATTGTCTAGAGTTTTACTAGCATATTGAATAACATTTAATTTCTTATCAACTCTTTGCCCTAGAACAGCACCTACAGCATAATCACTAGCATCACACATCATTTCAAAAGGTAAATTCCAATCAGGTGGCTGAACAATAGGTGCAGAGATCAATGCTTTCTTAAGTATTTCAAATGCTTCTACACAATCATCATCAAAGACAAATGGTATATCTTTTTGCAATAAATTAGTCAGAGGCCGAGAGATTTTTGAGAAGTCTTTAATGAACCTCCTATAAAAACCGGTGTGACCAAGGAAACTTCTTATACCTTTCATGTCCTTGGGACATGGCATCTTTTCAATAGCATCAACCTTGGCTTTATCAACTTCAATACCTCTTTCAGAAATTTTATGCCCCAAGACAATACCTTCATTAACCATAAAGTGGCACTTTTCCCAGTTCAAGACAAGATTAGTTTCTTCACATCTCTGCAAAACTGGATCAAGGTTGCTTAAGCAATCATCAAAAGAGGATCCATAAACGGAGAAATCGTCCATGAAAACCTCACAAATCTTTTCACAAAAGTCAGAGAATATAGCCATCATGCATCTTTGAAAGGTAGCAGGTGAGTTACATAAACCAAAAGGCATACGTCTATAAGCAAAAGTACCGAAAGGGCAAGTAAAAGTGGTCTTTGATTGATCATCGGTTGACACAGGTATTTGAGAGAAACCAGAATAACCATCTAGAAAGCAAGAATGTGTATGTTTGGATAATCTTTCTAGCATTTGATCGATGAAAGGTAAGGGGTAATGATATTTTTTAGTAGTTTTATTCAATTTGCGGAAATCAATTACCATCCTATAACCTGTAATAATTCTTTGCGGAATCAATTCATCTTTATCATTAGGAACGACAGTAATACCTCCTTTCTTAGGAACACAATGGACATGACTTACCCACTGACTATCAGCAACGGGATAAATTATACCTGCCTCAAGGAGCTTTAATATTTCCTTTCTTACCACTTCTTTCATCTTAGGATTTAGCCGTCGTTGGTGATCACGAACTGGTTTGGCATCTTTCTCCAAATTTATTTTGTGTTGACATAGAGTGGGACTAATGCCCTTAAGATCATCAAGAGTATAACCAATAGCAGCGCGGTGCTTGTTCAGAGTTTTCAATAATCTCTCTTCTTCATGCTCTGAAAGGTTAGCACTAATAATAACAGGATATACCTTTTTCTCATCAAGATAAGCATACTTAAGAGTATCAGGTAACGGTTTAAGCTCAAACACAGGATCACCCTTGGGTGGAGGAGGATACCCTAGGATTTATACAGGCAAATTGTGTTTCAGGATGGGTTCCTGTTTAAAGAATACTTCATCTATTTCCCTTCTTTCATTCATAAACATATCAATTTCATGGTCTTGCAAATATTGTTCCAGAGGATCATTAGGAGGTACGGCAATAGAAGCAAGACCAATAATTTCATCCTTACTAGGCAAGTCCTCTTCACGGTGTTGTCTACGAAATTTAGAGAAATTAAACTCATGAGACATATCACCCAGACCAATAGTAACAACATTATTTTTGCAATCTATCTTAGCATTAACAGTGTTCAAGAAGGGTCTACCAAATATAATGGGGCAAAAGCTATCTTGTGGGGAACCGAGAACAAGAAAATCAGCAGGATATTTAGTTTTCCCACACAAGACTTCAACATCTCTAACAATTCCCATGGGTGAAATAGTATCGCTATTGGCAAGTTTAATTGTGACATCAATATCTTCTAACTCAGTAGGTGCAATATCATGCATAATTTCTTTGTGTAAGTCAATAGGTATTGCACTAGCACTAGCACCCATGTCACATAAGCCATGATAACAATGATCTCCTATTTTAACAGAAATAACAGGCATGCCTACCACAGGTCTATGTTTATCTTTAGCACAAGGTTTAGCAATTCTAGCAGTCTCTTCACGGAAATAACATGCCCATCAATATAATCAGCCAAGAGATCTTTAACAATAGCAATATTAGATTCAACTTTAACTTGCTCAGGAGGTGTATAATTTATAATATTGCTTTTACGAACCACAGTTGAAGCTTTAGCATGATCCTTTATTCTAACAGGGAAAGGTGGTTTCTCAACATAAGTAGTAGGAACAATAGGATCATTATAAGTGATAGTCTTTTCTTCAACTTTAATAGGCGCAGCTACTTTTACTTCTATGGGAGGAAGATATTTAAACCACTTCTCCTTTGGGAGATCAACATGAGTAGTAAAAGATTCACAGAAAGAAGCTACTATCTCAGAATCAAGTCCATATTTAGTGCTAAATTTACGGAAAACATCGGTATCCATAAAAGATTTAACACAGTCAAACTTAGGTGTCATACCTGACTCCTTACCTTCGTCGAGATCCCAATCTTCAGAGTTGCGTTTAATTCTTTCCAATAAATCCCATTTGAATTCAATAGTCTTCATCATAAAAGAGCCAGCACAAGAAGTATCGAGCATGGTGCGATTGTTATCAGAAAGCCGAGCATAAAAATTTTGAATAATTATTTCTCTTGGGAGCTCATGATTGGGGCATGAATATAACATTGATTTAAGCCTCCCCCAAGCTTGAGTGATGCTTTCTCCTTCGCGAGGCCAAAAATTATATATATAATTGCGATCACGATGAACAAGATGCATAGGATAAAACTTCTGATGAAATTCCAATTTCAATCGTTTGTTGTTCCATGATCCCATATCATCACATAGCCTATACCATGTCAATGCATCTCCCTTAAAAGATAAAGGGAAGACCTTCTTCTTAATAACATCATCGGGTATACCTGCAAGCTTAAATAATCCACAAACTTCATCCACATATATTAGGTGCTCATCAGGATGCATTGTTCCGTCTCCTGCAAAAGGATCAGCTAGCAGTTTATCTAACATACCCGAAGTAATTTCAAAGTAGACATTTTCATTTTCAGTAGGTTCAGTAGGTTGAGGAGCAACTCTTTGCTCTACTGGTCGGGGTGAAGATACCCCGAACAAGCCCCTCAGAGGATTACTTTCCATAGTAACAAGTGACAGTAAATTTCAGCACACTATATAAATTTTTCCTTACCAAATTCCACCTACCAAAGGCGCTTCACTCCCCGGCAACGGCACCAGAAAAGAGTCTTGATGACCCACAAGTATAGGGGACCAACGTAGTCCTTTCGATAAGTAAGAGTGTCGAACCCAACGAGGAGCAGAAGGAAATGATAAGCAGTTTTCAGCAAGGTATTCTCTGCAAGCACTGAAATTATAGGTAACAGATAGTTTGTGATAGGATAATTTGTAACGAGCAACAAGTAACAAAAGTAAATAAAGTGCAGCAAGGTGGCCCAATCCTTTTTGTAGCAAAGGACAAGCCTGGACAAACTCTTATATAGAGAAAAGCGCTCCCGAGGACACATGG
The DNA here is from genome assembly GCF_018294505.1 of Triticum aestivum. NCBI lineage: Eukaryota > Viridiplantae > Streptophyta > Magnoliopsida > Poales > Poaceae > Triticum > Triticum aestivum. The sequence goes on from NC_057802.1 coordinate 371,035,987, forward strand.
GAATTATCGTCAAGCTAGTTTTCATCACGTTCATATGATTCGTGTTCGGTACTTTGATAATTTGATATGTGGGTGGACCGGTGCTTGGGTGCTGTCCTTACTTGAACAAGCATCCCACTTATGATTAACCCCTATTTCAAGCATCCGCAACTACAAAAAGAAGTATTAAGGTAAACCTAACCATAGCATGAAACATGTGGATCCAAATCAGCCCCTTACGAAGCAACGCATAAACTAGGGTTTAAGCTTCTTTCACTCTAGCAACCCATCATCTACTTATTACTTCCCAATGCCTTCCTCTAGGCCCAAATAATGGTGAAGTGTCATGTAGTCGACGTTCACGTAACACCACTAGAGGATAGACAACATACATCTCATCAAAATATCGAACAAATACCAAATTCACATGACTACTAATAGCAAGACTTCTCCCATGTCCTCAGGAACAAACATAACTACTCATAAAGCATATTCATGTTCATAATCAGAGGAGTATTAATATGCATATAGGATCTGAACATATGATCTTCCACCAAATAAACCAACTAGCATCAACTACAAGAAGTAACCAACACTACTAGCAACCTACAGGTACCAATCCCAGACTTAGAGACAAGAATTGGATACAAGAGATGAACTAGGGTTTGAGAGGAGATGGTGCTGGTGAAGATGTTGAGGGAGATTGCCCTCTCCCGATGAGAGGAGCGTTGGTGATGACGATGGCGATGATTTCCCCCTCCCGGAGGGAAGTGTCCCCAGCAGAACAGCTCTGCCGGAGCCCTAGATTGGTTCCGCCAAGGTTCCGCCTCGTGGCGGCGGAGTCTCGTCCCGAAAGCTTGCTTATGATTTTTCTTCGGACGAAAGACTTCATATAGCAGAAGATGGGCACCGGAGGGCCAACAGGGGGCCCACGAGGCAGGGGGGCGCGCCCAGGGGGTAGGGCGCGCCCCCACCCTTGTGGCCAGGGTGTGGGCCCCCTCTGGTATTTCTTCCGCTCAGTATTTTTTATTATTTCCAAAAATAACTTTCGTGGAGTTTCAGGACTTTTGGAGTTGTGCAGAATAGGTCTCTAATATTTGCTCCTTTTCCAGCCCGGAATTCCAGCTGCCGGCATTCTCCCTCCTTATGTAAACCTTGTAAAATAAGAGAGAATAGGCATAAGTATTGTGACATAATGTGTAATAATAGCCCATAATGCAATAAATATCGATATAAAAGCATGATGCAAAATGGACGTATCACTCCCTAAGACTTTAATTGAGCTACAAAATGGCCAACTGCTTGCTTACTTATACGCAATGTGCTGTCTAAATTTGTAACCTGTCTGTGTTTTGGATTTGGCCCCAACATCATGCTCCTCTAGTGAGCTAAGAGAGATTTCTGTATGCAGGCTGCATAGACTACCATTTTATAAATTTTAAAATATCACCTGCTTATGCTTCATGACGTGTAACATTATTGTTAGTCCTGTTTTGCCATGTAAAAAATACTCTGTCTTGCTCGCTTCACTGTTGTAACTATATTTTTTCCCTGGTCATGTGTACTTACAGAAACATTTCAGGATGAAGTGACATCAACACAAAGATCCGCGAGCAGTGCGGCATGGCCGTTACCGAATGATTATGGATTGGAATTGGAATGTGCTGATGTTCTCGAGCATTAACTAGAGGTGGCAAGACAACGTGTACATGATTCTCAACGTACAATCAACAAGTTGAGACTGGACATGCATGTATTAGATGCACGAGTCAAAAAAATGAAACAAGACACTGAGGTAACCACGATGTATGTAATCTGTGCTATCTGAATCCGGCCAATCCTATTTTCGGAAGAGATTATAGTTTAAATGGTAAGTTCTGTTGATGCGTGTCCATGATGTATGAGCTTTATTTGTCCAGTGTATGTAATTTGTTGTTTGTGTACGCTTTATTATCACTGGTGCCGAACTATAATGCCCAGTGGGTATATTCGGCTGTAATCTCTTTATTGTATAGTGTAGGATTATTCTACGTTTCTATGCCTTAGTCTTTTTATTGTGTAGTGTATGTTTTTTAGAGGCGATAGTATAGAGTAGGATAATTCTTGAATATGCTATATCGTTGAAACGGGGACCAACATGCCCAAACATTTCCTGGACGCCATACAAACAAACAAACATGTGTAGTCAAAGCGGGCCTTAATTGGGCTGGTCAAAATAATGTTAAGTGGATCCCAAATGATGTGGCCCACCGTAACAACGGCTCTTAGCAGGCTGTTAACAGGCCAAAAGCTCGATAGGCCGTATAAATGGAAATGGCCCGCGGGCCTCTAGCAGGCCGAAATAGATGTCAATTTTGTCTCGACCCTTTTACTTTATGGGCCAGTAAGAGGCCGAAAGTGTTACGGGGCGGAGGAGGCCCAGTTTGCAAACTAGGCTTTTAACACGCCAAAAGTCACGCTGGGCTGAAATGATGCCCTACGAAAGGTGGGCCCCTAATGGACCTAAAGTCAAAGGCCCAACTGTTGTGCAGGCCGTTAATAGGCCGGGAGACAAAATGAGCTAGGAGTTGGCCCATTTACCGAATGGGCCGAGTACAGGCCTAAAGTCATAGCGGGCTAGAATTGGCCCAACTGCAGAATGGGCCGAGAAAAGGCCAAAAGACGTTCCGAGCCGTTAACGGGCTGGAACTGACGATGGGCCGCTAACAGGCCAAAAGAAGCTCGGGCCGCAATTGGGCCCAAAGACGTAGCGGGCCTTTAACGGGCTAGAACTGACGATGGGCTGGAAATTGTCAAATGTAGAATGGGCCTTTGATGGGCCGATTTTGTGTAACTTGTATGGGTCGTGCTTGCAAATGTGCCTGACAAGTAGGCCGCTAATGGACCGGCCCGCTTATTTTGACAGGCCCGGCCTTTTAACCTGAATGGGCCACAGTTGGGCCGGTCCACGTGTCGACATATCATAGGCGCATCTCGCCCATTGGATGAGTAACACCTGTGCCAACGCGGAGCTGACACGTGGTTCCGTCGGCCAATGAGAATTTTACACGTGGAAAATCGACATTGGTCGTGGCTGTTAGCGGGTTATCGGATCCAAACCCGGACCCGATAGCTTAACGGTGACCCGTTACAGTGGATGCCACGTGTCGGTCACCCTTGATGAAAGCACTTCCATGACGCGACATTTATCGTCATGGAAGTGAACACTTCTGTGATTATAATTTTTGTAATGTCATGGAACACTTCTACGACAGCACAGGTATGACTATCTTGATTCTGTCATAAAATCGTCATGGATGTACATGCATGACAGAAAACGTGACCTACTATGAGAAACACGTATCATCACGGAAGTGTCTTTTTTATGTAGTGACACTCATTGGACCGCATTCATCGGTATGTATTATTTCTAATAAGTCAGTGGTTCGCTCCATTGTTTCGGAGAACGGAGTTTTAGTCATCTTGCCCATGAGGCATGGTTCGCAAGTATCAGATGATTCATAATCAAGTGATTCCAAAAGCCCATCTGTATGGAGTTTCTTCATGCCCTTTGCACCAATATGACCTAAACGGCAGTGCCACAAGTATGTTGCACTATCAATATCAACTTTGCATCTTTTGGCATCAATATTATGAATATGTGTATTACTACGATCGAGATTCAATAAACCAGTTACATTGGGTGTATGACCATAGAAGGTTTTAGTCATGTAAACAGAATAACAATTATTCTCTGACTTAAATGAATAACGGTATTGCAATAAATATGATCCAATCATATTCATGCTCAACGCGGACACCAAATAACATTTATTTAGGTTCAACACTAATCCCGAAGGTAGAGGGAGTATGCGATGTTGATCTTATCAACCTTGTAATCATTTCCAACACACATCGTTACCTTACCCTCAACTAGTCTTTGTTCATTTTGTAATTTCCTGTTTCGAGTTACTAATCTTAGCAACTGAACCGGTATCAAATACCCAGGGGCTACTATGAACACTAGTAATGTACACATCAATAACATGTATATCAAATATACCTTTGTTCACTTTGTCATCCTTCTTATCCACCAAGTATTTGGGGTAGTTCCGCTTCAAGTGACCAGTCCCTTTGTAGTAGAAGCACTCAGTCTCAGGCTTGGGTCTAGCTTTGGGCTTCTTCCCGGGAGTGGCAACTTGCTTGCCATTCTTCTTGAAGTTCCCTTTCTTTCCCTTTGCCATTTTTCTTGAAACTAGTGGTCTTGTTAACCATCAACACTTGATGCTTTTTCTTGATTTCTACCTTTGCCGATTTCAGCATCGCGAAGAGCTTGGGAATTGTTTTCGTTATCCCTTGCATATTATAGTTCATCACGAAGTTCTAGTAGCTTGGTGATAGTGACTAGACAACTCTGTCAATCACTATTTTATCTGGAAGATTAACTCCCACTTGATTCAAGCGATTATAGTACCCAGACATTCTGAGCACATGCTTACTGGCTGAGCTATTCTCCTCCATCTTGTAGGCAAAGTACTTGTCAGAGGTCTCATACCTCTTGACATGGGCATGAGTATGAAATACCAATTTCAACTCTTGGAACATCTCATATGCTCTGTGGCATTTAAAACGTTTTTAAAGTCCCGGGTCAAAGCCGTGAAGCATGGTGCACTAAACTATCAAGTAGTCATCATACCGAGCTTTGTTAAACGTTCATAACATCTGCATCTGCTCCTGCAATAGGTCTGTCACCTAGCGGTGCATCAAGGACATAATTCTTCTGTGCAGTGATACGTCTCCAACGTATCTATAATTTTTGATTGTTCCATGCTATATTATATTCTGTTTTGGATATTAATGGGCTTTATTATACACTTTTATATTATTTTTGGAAATAACCTATTAACCGGAGGCCCAGCCCAGAATTGTTGTTTTTGCCTATTTCAGAGTTTCGCAGAAAGAGAATATCAAACAGAGTCCAAACGTAATAAAACCTTCAGGAACGTGATTTTTGGAACGAACGTGATCCAGAGGACTTGGACCCTATGTTAAGACATCAACCAGGAAGGCATGAGGTAGGGGGGCGTGCCTACCCCCCTGGGCGCGCCCTCCACCCTCATGGGCCCCACGTTGCTCCACCAACGTACTTCTTCCTCCAATATATACCTACGTACCCCCAAACTACCAGATACGGAGCCAAAAACCTAATTCCACCGCCGCAACCTTCTGTACCCGTGAGATCCCATCTTGTGGCCTTTTCCGGAGCTCCGCCGGAGGGGGCATCGATCACGGAGGGCTTCTACATCAACAGCATAGCCTCTCCGATGATGTGTGAGTAGTTTACCTCAGACCTTCGGGTCCATAGTTATTAGCTAGATGGCTTCTTCTCTCTTTTTGGATCTCAATACAATGTTCTCCCCCTCTCTTGTGGAGATCTATTCGATGTAATCTTCTTTTGCGGTGTGTTTGTTGAGACCGATGAATTGTGGGTTTATGATCAAGTTTATCTATGAACAATATTTGAATCTTCTCTGAATTCTTTTATGTATGATTGGTTATCTTTGCAAGTCTCTTCGAATTATCAGTTTGGTTTGGCCTACTAGATTGATCTTTCTTGCAATGGGAGAAGTGCTTAGCTTTGGGTTCAATCTTGCGGTGTCCTTTCCCAGTGACAGTAGGGGCAGCAAGGCACGTATTGTATTGTTGCCATCGAGGATAACAAGATGGGGTTTATATCATATTGCATGAGTTTATCCCTCTACATCATGTCATCTTACTTAAAGCGTTACTCTGTTCTTTTGAACTTAATACTCTAGATGCATGCTGGATAGCGGTCGATGTGTGGAGTAATAGTAGTAGATGCAGGCAGGAGTCGGTCTACTTGTCTCGAACGTGATGCCTATATACATGATCATACCTAGATATTCTCATAACTATGCTCAATTCTGTCAATTGCTCAACAGTAATTTGTTCACCCACCGTAATACTTATGCTTTCGAGAGAAGCCACTAGTGAAACCTATGGCCCCCGGGTCTATTTTCCATCATATTTAATCTCCCGTCAACAAGCTATTTTCTTGCGGCGTTTTTATTTTGCTTTCTTTACTTTGCATCTTTATCATAAAATACCAAAAATATTATCTTATCATATCTACCAGATCTCACTCTCGTAAGTTACCGTGAAGGGATTGACAACCCCTTTATTGCGTTGGTTGCAAGGATTTATTTGTTTGTGTAGGTGCGAGGGACTCGTGCGTGGCCTCCTACTGGATTGATACCTCGGTTCTCAAAAACTGAGGGAAATACTTACGCTGCTTTACTGCATCACCCTTTCCCCTTCAAGGGAAAACCAACGCAGTGCTCAAGATGTAGCAAGAAGGATTTCTGGCGCCGTTGCCGGGGAGTCTACGCAAAAGTCAACATACCAGGTACCCATCACAAACCCTTATCTCCCGCATTACATTATTTGCCATTTGCCGCTCGTTTTCCTCTCCCCCACTTCACCCTTGTCGTTTTATTCGCCCTCTCTTTTCCGTTCGCCTCTTTTTCGCTTGCTTGTCGTTATGGCTAGTCCCCTATCTTCTCCGTTGTCTCCCGAGAATGAAGTTCTTAATTTTAAGCAAAGGGAGGGAGAAAATCTAAAAGACGCTTGGTGTAGAATTTGCAATGCTCAAAATAGATCTACCAGGAAGCAATCTACTTCCGTTCTTCTACGCAATTTTTATGTAGGCGCTACTCCTTGGTACAGATATATCCTTGATACCATTACCGGAGGGAATTTCTTGGGTAGCCATACTTTTGATTCTTATAATGCTATGATAGATTTATTTGGCTCACCACCTCTTTTGGTTAATGGAACTATGTTAACTTTGGAGCATGTAATGCAAAGACTTGAAATTATTGAAAATAAAGTTGCTACCGTAGAGTTAATTGAAAATTTGGATAAAAAGATCCACAACCAAATTACCCAATATGGATCTAAAGTAGGAGTCAGTTTGAAAAATATTAAGGAGAAGGAACCCATAGTTAATGAAAGAATAAATCAGGATTCCACTAGAATCGATAAACTTGAGGGTATCATTACCAACTTGGGAACCGCTTTTTCTTCCGTAAAGAATACTCCAAGTCCTCCAACTAAAATTGCCAAGCTTATGTATGTTCCTAAAAATAAGGGTGAATCCTCTAGTAAGGAAACTGCGGATCTCAAATCTATAAGTATTCATCCCAATCTTTTTGCTATCATTAAGGAACCATTTGCTACAAATGAATTTTTCGGTTATGTGCCTAGAAGTTTGATAATTAATAAAAAGAAAGAAACTCCTAAGGATGATAGATGTCTCATTGAAGAATTGCCTACCAAAGATGGCAATACCTAGATCTATCCTTGCTATTATGCCTAGCTAGGGGCGTTAAACGATAGCGCTTGTTGGGAGGCAACCCAATTTTATTTTTAGTTTTTTGCTTTTTGCTTCTGTTTAGGAATAAATATTTGATCTAGCCTCTGGTTAGATGTGTTTTTATGTTTTAATTAGTGTTTGTGCCAAGTTTAACCTATAGGATCTTCTTGGATGATAGTTATTTGATCTTGCTGAAAATTCCAGAAACTTTCTGTTCACGAAAATAATTGTTAAAAATCACCAGAACGTGATAAAATATTGATTCCAATTGCTGCTGATCAATAAACAAATTGTCTAGGTCGTCCTATTTTGGCTGAATTTTTGGAGTTCCAGAAGTTTGCGTTAGTTACAGATTACTACAGACTGTTCTGTTTTTGACAGATTCTGTTTTTCGTGTGTTGTTTGCTTATTTTGATGAATCTATGGCTAGTAAAATAGTTTATAAACCATAGAGAAGTTGGAATACAGTAGGTTTAACACCAATATAAATAAAGAATGAGTTCATTACAGTACCTTGAAGTGGTGTTTTGTTTTCTTTCGCTAACGGAGCTCACGAGATTTTCTGTTAAGTTTTGTGTTGTGAAGTTTTCAAGTTTTGGGTAAAAGATTTGATGGATTATGGAACAAGGAGTGGCAAGAGCCTAAGCTTGGGGATGCCCATGGCACCCCAAGATAATCTAAGGACACCTAAAAGCCAAAGCTTGGGGATGCCCCGGAAGGCATCCCCTCTTTCGTCTACTTCCATCGGTAACTTTACTTGGAGCTATATTTTTATTCACCACATGATATGTGTTTTGCTTGGAGCGTCTTGTATTATTTGAGTCTTTGTTTGTTAGTTTGCCACAATCATCCTTGCTGTACACACCTTTTGAGAGAGACACACATGATTCGGAAATTGTTAGAATACTCTATGTGCTTCACTTATATCTTTTGAGTTATATAGTTTTTGCTCTAGTGCTTCACTTATATCTTTTAGAGCACGGTGGTGGATTTGTTTTATAGAAACTATTGTTCTCTCATGCTTCACTTAGATTATTTTGAGAGTCCTACAAAACAGCATGGTAATTTGCTTTAATTATGATAGGCATTCAAGATTAGTAAAAAAAATCTTATGAGTGTGTTGAATACTATGAGAAGTTAGATGCTTGATAATTGTTTTGAGATATGGAGATGATGATATTAGAGTCATGCTAGTTGAGTAGTTGTGAATTTGAGAAATACTTGTGTTAAAGTTTGTGATTCCCGTAGCATGCACGTATGGTGAACCGTTATGTGATGAAGTCGGAGCATGATTTATTTATTGATTGTCTTCCTTATGAGTGGCGGTCGGGGACGAGCGATGGTCTTTTCCTACCAATCTATCCCCCTAGGAGCATGCGCGTAATACTTTGCTTTGATAACTTGTAGATTTTTGCAATAAGTATATGAGTTCTTTATGACTAATGTTGAGTCCATGGATTATACGCACTTTCTTCCTTCCACCATTGCTAGCCTCTCTAATACCGCGCACTTTTCACCGGTATCATACACCCACCATATACCTTCCTCAAAACAGCCACCATACCTACCTATCATGGCATTTCCATAGCCATTCCGAGATATATTGCCATGCAACTTACCACCGTTTCGTTTACTATGACACGCTCCATCATTGTCATATTGCTTCGCATGATCCTGTAGTTGACATTGTATTTGTGGCACAGCCACGTTCATAATTCTTTCATACATGTCACTCTTGATTCATTGCATATCCCGGTACATCGCCGGAGGCATTCACATAGAGTCATATTTTGTTCTAAGTATTGAGTTGTAATTGTTGAGTTGTAAGTAAATAAAAGTTTGATGATCATCAGTTTTTAGAGCATTGTCCCAAGTGAGGAAAGGATGATGGAGACTATGATTCCCCCACAAGTCGGGATGAGACTCCGGACTAAATAAAAAAAAGGCCATAAAAAAACAAGAAAAGGCCCAAATAAAAAAAGAGAGAAAAAGAGAGAAGGGACGATGTGACTATCCTTTTACCACACTTGTGCTTCAAAGTAGCACCATGATCTTGATGATAGAGAGTCTCCTATGATATCACTTTCATATACTAGTGGGAAATTTTCATTATAGAACTTGGCTTGTATATTCCAATGATGGGCTTCCTCAAAATGCCCTAGGTCTTCGTGAGCAAGCGAGTTGGATGCACACTCAGTTAGTTCCTTTTGTTGAGCTTTCATATACTTATAGATCTAGTGCATCCGTTGCATGTCAATCCCTACTCACTCACATTGATATCTATTAATGGGCATCTCCATAGCCCGTTGATACGCCTAGTTGATGTGAGACTATCTTCTCCTTTTTTGTCTTCTCCACAACCACCATTCTATTCCACATATAGTGCTATGTCCATGGCTCACGCTCATGTATTGCGTGAAGATTGAAAAAGTTTGAGAACATCAAAAGTATGAAACAATTGCTTGGCTTGTCATCGGGGTTGTGCATGATTTAAATACTTTGTGTGGTGAAGATAGAGCATAGCCAGACTATATGATTTTGTAGGGATAACTTTCTTTGGCCATGTTATTTTGAGAAGACATAATTGCTTAGTTAGTATGCTTGAAGTATTATTATTTTTATGTCAATATTAAACTTTTGTCTTGAATCTTTCGGATCTGAATATTCATACCACAATTAAGAGAATTACATTGAAATTATGCCAAGTAGCATTCCACATCAAAAATTCTGTTTTTATCATTTACCTACTCGAGGACGAGCAGGAATTAAGCTTGGGGATGCTTGATACGTCTCCAACGTATCTATAATTTTTGATTGCTCCATGCTATATTATATTCTGTTTTGGACATTAATGGGCTTTATTATACACTTTTATATTATTTTTGGGACTAACCTATTAACCGGAGGCCCAGCCCAGAATTGCTGTTTTTTGCCTATTTCAGAGTTTCGCAGAAAAAGAATATCAAACGGAGTCCAAACGGAATGAAACCTTCGGGAACGTGATTTTTGGAACGAACGTGATCCAGAGGACTTGGACCCTACGTCAAGACATCAACCAGGAAGGCACGAGGTAGGGGGCGCGCCTACCCCCCTGGGCGCGCCCTCCACCCTCGTGGGCCCCACGTTGCTCCACCGACGTACTTCTTCCTCCTATATATACCTACGTACCCCCAAACTACCAGATACGGAGCCAAAAACCTAATTCCACCGCCGCAACCTTCTGTACCCGTGAGATCCCATCTTGGGGCCTTTTCCGGAGCTCCGCCGGAGGGAGCATCGATCACGGAGGGCTTCTACATCAACACCATAGCCTCTCCGATGATGTGTGAGTAGTTTACCTCAGACCTTCGGGTCCATAGTTATTAGCTAGATGGCTTCTTCTCTCTTTTTGGATCTCAATACAATGTTCTCCCCCTCTCTTGTGGAGATTATTCGATGTAATCTTCTTTTGCGGTGTGTTTGTTGAGACCGATGAATTGTAGGTTTATGATCAAGATTATCTATGAACAATATTTGAATCTTCTCTGAATTCTTTTATGTATGATTGGTTATCTTTGCAAGTCTCTTCGAATTATCAGTTTGGTTTGGCCTACTAGATTGATCTTTCTTGCAATGGGAGAAGTGCTTAGCTTTGGGTTCAATCTTGCGGTGTCCTTTTCCAGTTACAGTAGGGGCAGCAAGGCACGTATTGTATTGTTGCCATCGAGGATAACAAGATGGGGTTTATATCATATTGCATGAGTTTATCCCTCTACATCATGTCATCTTACTTAAAGCGCTACTCTGTTCTTTTGAACTTAATACTCTAGATGCATGCTGGATAGCGGTCGATGTGTGGAGTAATAGTAGTAGATGCAGGCAGGAATCGGTCTACTTGTCTCGGATGTGATGCCTATATACATGATCATACCTAGATATTCTCATAACTATGCTCAATTCTGTCAATTGCTCAACAGTAATTTGTTCACCCACCGTAATGCTTATGCTCTCGAGAGAAGCCACTAGTGAAACCTATGGCCCCCGGGTCTATTTTCCATCATATTTAATCTCCCGTTAACAAGCTATTTCTGGCGCCGTTTTTATTTTGCTTTCTTTACTTTGCGTCTTTATCATAAAATACCAAAAATATTATCTTATCATATCTATCAGATCTCACTCTCGTAAGTGACCATGAAGGGATTGACAACCCCTTTATTGCGTTGGTTGCGAGGATTTATTTGTTTGTGTAGGTGTGAGGGACTCGTGCGTGACCTCCTACTGGATTGATACCTTGGTTCTCAAAAACGGAGGGAAATACTTACGCTGCTTTACTGCATCACCCTTTCCTCTTCAAGGGAAAACCAACGCAGTGCTCAAGAGGTAGCATGCAGCAATGAGGATAATCCTCAGATCACGGACCCAGTCCACATCATTGCTACTATCATCTTTCAACTTTTCTCAAGGAACATATCAAAAAATATATATAGGAGCTATATCGCGAGCTATTGATCTACAACATAGGTATGCAAATACTATGAGGACTAAGTTCATGATAAATTAAGTTTAATTAATCATATTACTTAAGAACTCCCACTTAGATAGAGATCCCTCAAGTCATGTAAATGATACATGATCCAAATCAACTAAACCATGTCCGATCATCACGTGAGATGGAGTAGTCTTGAACGGTGACCATCTCTATGTTGATCATATCTACTATATGATTCACATTCGACCTTTCGGTCTCCAGTGTTCCAGGCCATGTCTGTACATGCTAGGCTCGTCAAGTTTAACCCAAATATTCCGCATGTGCAAAACTGTCTTGCACCCGTTGTATGTGAATGTAGAGCTTATCACACCCGATCATCATGTTGTGTCTCAGCATGACAAACTGTCGCAACGGTGCATACTCAGGGAGAACACTTATACCTTGAAATTTTAGTAAGGGATCATCTTATAATGTTAGTGCCGTACTAAGCAAAATGACATGCATAAAAGATAAACATCACATGTAATCAAAATATTTGACATGATATGGCCATCATCATCTTGTGCCTTTGATCTCCATCTCCAAAGCACCGTCATGATCTCCATCGTCACCGGCTTGACACCTTGATCTCCATCATAGCGTCATGGTCATCTCGCCAACTATTGCTTCTACAATTATCGCTAACGCATAGTGGTAAAGTAAAGCAATTACATGGCGTTTGCATTTCATACAATAAAGCGACAACCATAAGGCTCCTCCTAGTCGCCAATAACTTTTAGAAAACATGATCATCTCATACAACAATGTATATCACATCATGTCTTGACCATATCACATCACAACATGCCCTGCAAAAACAAGTTAGACGTCTTCTACTTTGTTGTTGCATGTTTTACGTGGCTGCTATGGGCTTCTAGTAAGAACCGTTCTTACCTACGCATCAAAACCACAACGGTGATTTATCAAGTTTGCTGTTTTAACCTTCAACAAGGACCGGCCGCAGTCAAATCCGATTCAACTAAAGTTGGCGAAACAGACACCCGCCAGCCACCTTTATGCAAAACTAGTTGCATGTCTATCGGTGGAACCGGTCTCATGAATGTGGCCATGTAAGGTTGGTCCAGGCTGCTTCATCCAGCAATACCGCCAAATCAAAATAAGAAATTGGTGGTAAGCAGTATGACATCACCGCCCACAACTCTTTGTGTTCTACTCGTGCATATCATCTACGCATAGACCTGGCTCTAATTCTACTATTGGGAAACGTAGCATGCAATTTCAAAAAATCTCCTACGCTCACGCAAGATCTATCTAGGAGATGCATAGCAACGGGAGGGGGAGAGTGTGTCCACGTACCCTCATAGACCGAAAGCGGAAGCGTTTGATAACGCGGTTGATGTAGTCGAACTTCTTCTCGTTCCGAATGATCAAGCACCGAACGTATGGCACCTCCGGCTGCACACGTTCAGCTTGATGAGGTCCCTCGCCTTCTTGATCCAGCAAGCTGTCGAGGAAGTAGATGAGTTCCCTCAACACGACGGCATGGTGACAGTGATGGTGAAGTGATCCGCGCAGGGCTTCGCCTAAGCACCACGAGAATATGACCGGGGTGTAAACAGTGGAAGGGGGGCACCGCACACGGCTAACAATTGATGTTGTATGTGCTAGGCGCCCCCCTCCTCATATATATAGGTGGGAGGGAGAGGGGAGCAGCCATAGGAGGCGCCCAAGTAGGAGGAATCCTACTTGGAGTCCCTCCCAAGCCCCCCCCCCCCCCCGCCATATATAACCGCGGGGGAAGGAAAGAGGGGGGAGAGGGAAGGAAGTAGGAATCCTAATCCACACTTTCCTTGCCCCCCATCTTTCCTTCTCCGCCTCATAGGGCTCGCCTCTATAGGGGCGCACCAGGGCTGGTGTGTTCCCTCACTTGGCCCATAAGGCCCATATCCTTGCCGGGGGTGCCCGAAACTCCTTTCCGGTGATCCGATAAGTACTCGGTACCCTCCGGAACACTTTCGGTGTCCGAATACCATCGTCCTATATATCAATCTTTACCTCTCGACCATTTGGAGACTCCTCGTCATGTCCGTGATCTCATCCGGGACTCCGAACAACATTCGGTCACCAAATCACATAACTCATATAATAATATATCATCATCAAACGTTAAGCGTGCGGACCCTACGGGTTCGAGAACTATGTAGACATGACTGAGACACCTCTCCGGCCAATAACCAATAGCGGAACCTGGATGCCCATGTTGCCTCCTACATATTCTACGAAGATCTTTATCGGTCAGTATCTTCATACGTTATTCCCTTTGTCATCGGTATGTTACTTGCCCGAGATTCGATCGTCGGCATCTTCATACCTAGTTCAATCTCGTTACCGACAAGTCTCTTTACTCGTTCTGTAATGCATCATCCTGCAACTAACTCATTAGTCACATTACTTGCAAGGCTTATTATGATGTGCATTACCGAGAGGGCCCAGGGATACCTCTCCGATACTCAGAGTGACAAATCCTAATCTCGATCTATGCAAACCCAACAAATACCTTCGGAGATACAAGTAGAGCATCTTTATAATCACCCAGTTACGTTGTGACAGTTGATAGCACACAAGGTATTCCTCAGGTATCCGGAAGTTGCATAATCTCATAGTCGAAGGAATATGTATTTGACATGAAGAAAATAATAGCAATAAAACTGAACGATCAACATGCTAAGCTAACAGATGGGTCTTGTCCCTCACATCATTCTCCTAATGATGTGATCCCATTCATCAAATGATAACACATGTCTATGGTTAGGAAACTTAACCATCTTTGATTAACGAGCTAGTCTAGTAGAGGCTTACTAGGGACACGGTGTTTTGTCTATGTATCCACACATGTATCAAGTTTCCGGTTAATACAATTATAGCATGAATAATAAACATTTATCACGATATAAAGAAATATAAAATAACAACTTTATTATTGCCTCAAGGGCATATTTCCTTCAAATTGATGTGTGTCATGTGGTGTTATTTTACTACGAACTCTAGGGCTGTTTGTGACACTTATAGGAATAGCCCAATGGATTGATCAGAAAGAATAACTTTGAGGTGGTCTCGTACCCTACAAGCAATTTCATCTTATGTTCTCCGCGATAGGAACTTTGGAGTGACTTTTGTCACACGTTGAGGGATTGCCATATGATCTAATTATGTTATCATTGTTGAGAGAACTTGCACTAGTGAAAGTATGAACCCTAGGCCTTGTTTCCAAGCATTGCAATACCGTTTTTGCTCACTTTTGTTACTAGTTACCTTGCTGTTTTTATATTTTTAGATTACAAAAAACTATATCTACCATCCATATTACACTTGCATCACCATCTCTTCGCCGAACTAGTGCACCTATACAATCTACCATTGTATTGGGTGTGTTGGGGACACAAGAGACTCTTTGTTATTTGGTTGCAGGGTTGTTTGAGAGAGACCATCTTCATCCTATGCCTCCCACGGATTGATAAACCTTAGGTCATCCACATGAGGGAAATTTGCTACTATCCTACAAAACTAAGTGCTTGGAGGCCCAACACGAGTCTACAAGAAGAAGGTTGCGTAGTAGACATCATCTCACTTGCCGCTTCTCGCGGGTGCTGATCGATGGCGGCAACAATATCAACATCCTCTACCGCAACACCATGCTCAAGCTGGGCATCAAGGAGAGCCAGCTGCAGCCCAGCGGGGCGGTGTTCCATGGCATCGAGCCGGGGCACTCTTGCTCCCCCAATGACAAAGTCCGGCTGGACGTGGTGTTTTGTGACAAGCTCTACTTCTGTCGCGAGCGGATCTGGTTCGAGTTGGTCGACCTGAACAGTACCTACCATGCCCTCCTAGGCCGGCCGCACCGGCCAAGGTCATGGCGCCGCCCCACTACGCCTACCCGAAGCTGAAGATGTGTGACGCCCTCGATTCAATCGTACACTAATCATACACGCAAATGTGTACGATCAAGATCAAGGACTCACGGGAAGATATCACAACACAACTCTAGACACAAATTAAAATAAAATACAAGCTTTATACTACAAGCCAGGGGCCTCGAGGGCTCGAATACATCAGCTTGAATACAAACGAGTCAGCAGAAGCAACATTATCTGAGTACAGACATGAGTTAAACAAGTTTGCCTTAAGAAGGCTAGCACAAAAGCAACATCGATCGAAAAGGGCAGGGCCTCCTGCCTGGGAGCCTCCTAACTACTCCTGGTCGTCGGCGGTCTCCACGTAGTAGTAAGCACCCTCGGGGTAGTAGTAGTCATCGGTGGTGTCGTCTGGATCCTGGGCACCACCATCTGGTTGCATCAACCGGAAAGAAGAAGAAAGGGGGAAAAGGGGAAGCAAAGCAACCGTGAGTACTCATCCAAAGTACTCGCAAGCAAGGATCTACACTACATATGCATCGGTATCAATGAAAAGGGTTTTATCTGTGGACTGGACCGCAGAATGCTAGAAGAGAAGGGGAAAGCCTAGCCTATCAAAGACTAGCATCTTCTAGAAACCACCATCTTGCAGCAACCGGAGGGAGTAGAATAGCATAAAGTAAAGTAGTAGAAGTGTTATCAACCTCGGCCAGAGATCCTTTCTCGACTCCCTGCAAGAAAGCAATCCCAGAGCCATACTATCCAGTTATCATCTCATATCCAAGTCTCATCACAAGTATCCAGTTCTAGTTGTATCGATCGGGATACAACTCCAAGTGTCCGTTACCGTAGGACAGGCTATCGATAGATGTTTTCTTCCCTGCAGGGGTGCACCAACTTACCCACCACGCTTGATTAACTCCGGCCGGACACACTTTCCTGGGTCATGCCCGGCCTCGGCCAAACAATACGCCGCAACCCAACCTAGGCTTAATAGAGAGGTCAAGCACACCGGACTAAACCTATGCCCCCAGGGATCATGGGCCATTGCCCCAGAAACTCCTACACATTGTGTGGGCGGCCAGTGAGCAGACCTAGCTACCTCCTTAAAAAGGTAGGAGCTTACCAATCCAACCCGGCGCACGCCGCTCAGTCGCTGACGTCTATTAAGCTTAGGCTGATGCATACGACGCAGAACGCCCATACTATGCCCACGTGATGGTTAGTGCTATCAGGCCAGAGGCCCCTCGGATCAAATATCCAAATCGTAGTGGATTAGGAGCACGCGGTAACAAGCAGAGACTCACGAAAGATGTGACCCCGTTGCCCCGTCTTGAGGACTTGCGGCAAGGGCTAGGAATGCCCGGCCACGCCTCGTAATTATCTCGCGGGCACCCTCTAGGTCAACCCGTCTCCACATCACTCGCAATTAAGCTCGCGCGGGTACCCCTCAGGGCCGACCCGTCTTTAGTAACATGGTTCAGTGTAAAGTCATAGTAACCATAGTAACTGTGTGTCCAAACATCAAGGGGAAAACCCGAGGAATCACTCCCGGTGAATTCCACTCGATGTAATCATCAAGGTGAACGTAAGAGGAACCACCCCCGAGGTTCACACTTGAGGTGTTGCACGACAGAGTCGTATCGGAAGTGTTTAAGGCGGAATCACCCTCGATGACCACGACCGAATAGCTACACTACAGGGTTAACATCACAAGTGCTGTAGAGGTCTCACCCTCAGCACTCGATAGTAACCCAGTAGTGTCGAGCAACTAAGGGGAAAGTGATGTGCGGTGTCGGGGCCTGGTCTTTGATCCCGTTGATCGGGTCTTCGAACATAAAGCGGGGCAACTGGGACAAGGTGGGGGTCACTGGTGGATCACTAACCAACCTATACTAAGCAGTTAAGGATAAGCAGGTAAGGTACAACAGCAGATACAAAAGTAGGCTATGCATCAGAATAGGAGCAAACAATAACAATAGCAAAATCTAATGCAAGCATGAGAGAATGGAATGGGCGATATCGGGATGATCAAAGGGGGGGCTTGCCTAGTTGCTCTGGCAAGGAGGGGTCGTCGTCGACGTAGTCGATCACAAGGGCAGCATCGGTCTCGGGGTCTACCGGAGAGAAGAGGGGGAAGAAATAGTAAATATATAGCAAACATAGCATCACAAAGCATAACGTGGCAATAAGTTGTGCCGGGTGTGACCTAACGTATGGCTACACGATAAAGGTGAAGGGGGAATTCAACCGGGAATGTATTCCCAGTTCCGGACCTGTGTCAGACAGATGACTGGAGGGGGAATGTTCCATGTTCAGCCTACTACGGGCATGTGACAGACGAACGGACCGCGTATTCAGATTCGTCACGTTTTTTCAAGCAACTTTCATGTAGAAAACATTTCCATCCGAGTTACGGTTTAATTTCTATGAATTTTCAAAGATCAAATCATTTTATGGATTTATTTAAATTAACAGAAAAATAAAATGACGTCAGCATGATGTGCTGATGACGTCAGCAGTCAACAGACTCGCTGACCAGGTCAAACTGACCAGTGGGTCCCACATGTCATAGACAGAGGGCTAACACTGGGTTATTTTAATTGAACAGGGTGTTAATTGGCAGTTGGGCCCCACATGTCAGCGACTAATTAGCTAAACTAATTACTTTTAATTATAAAAACATTTTAATTAGTTTAATTACGCGGTGGGGCCTGCATGTCAGAGGTATTGGGCTGCCCAGTCAGCACGTTGACTGGGTCAACCCAGTCAACGGGGCCCCCATGGCCCACTGGCTGTGACCCAGAGGTGGGGGCCGTCTAGCCACGTCGGCGGCCGGCGCCGGAGTTGCTCCGGTGACTCAAAACGCGGCGGCGCGTCGCCGGAATGCGCCGGATCTCATCTACGATGGGTGATTTCGCGTGCGCTTGGGCGCGTTCGAACGAGCAGCGAGTGCCGCGTCCAGTGGTGGTGGTGGTTTCGCCGGAATCGGCCAGAATCGGCAATGGCGACGAGCGGAGGTGGCGGCGTTCTCGGGCGCTCGTCGAGCTAGGTGCTTAGGGGGCACAGGAAGACGCGTGCACGTGTGCATTGGGGGGCGGGCGTCGAGCCACTTCGAGTGGTGCTGGTGACGGCCGTCGGGGTGCATTGTGGCGACGGCGGCGAGCTCGCGAACGGCGGCCGGCACCGGACGGAGACGGAGTTGGGGGTACGCGGCGTGGAGAAGCAAGCGGGCAACGGCATTCGGACGCGGGCAGAGAGCCGCGTCCAGTGGCGGCAGCAACGCGTGCGGGAGCGACCAGAGTCGAGCGGTGCGTCGAGGTCAGACGGCGGCCAGAGCGGGAGCTCGGCGGGACCGGTGTTAGGAACTACTAGAGGGAGAGAGGAAGGGTGCCTCAGGCGCGGTGGCTCACAGTGAAACCGTAGGGGGTGGCAGTGGGCTCGAGGGAGGCTCGGGGTAGGCCTGTAGCAGATGGCACGGCGGCGGCGATCCCCGGCGACCGAGGAGGAAGAAGCAGTCGTCGCGGTCGATGCAGAGGTGAGGAGCTCCAACTGGCGGCACCAGTCGATGGATAGGGCGACGGTGGACCTCGTAGACATGTCGACGAGGTGCGGGGGCGGCGGTGGCTGCTGCGTGGCGAAGTGGCTGGTGACGAGCGCGTCGTGCAGGTGGAGGGAAGGGGATCTGGGGAGAGCCCAGAGGGGAGTGGGGCGACCGAGGAGAGCGGGGGAGTGAGTGGGGCGCAGGGGAGAGGATCGAGGCGTCGGGGCGCTGGCGGCCTTATCCCCTCGGGACGGCGCCGGCGAGGTGGTGCGGCGGCAACCAGCCTCCTGTAGCGACGGGGTTGGCGGCACAAAGAACCGACCGGGGAGGGGGAGTGGGCTGGCAGATGGAGTGAGCCGAGGCCCAAATGGGAGGCCAGGGGCTCTTTTCTCTCTCTCCCCTCTGCTTTTCCTTTTTAATTTCTTTTCTGTTTTTCCAGCAGCTTTTGCATCTTCTTTTTAGACACTAATGACTTTGCAAAATTATGCCACTGGTCAAAACAATTTCACAGAATAATTGGGTACTGCCACAAAAAGTTTGGGGCCTTCAGGAGTTGTCCAAGCATTTTTAGAAAATGAAAAGGACATCTTAAATACTGCTGGACCAGATAATAAATTCTCAGGGGTAATTTGGGAATTCCAAAAATGTTGGCTTCAACATGACAAATATCTAAGGATTATTTGTCATAGGATGAACTATTTTATTTGCATGAAAGAAGAAGCAAATATTTTACATGCAGTTTGAATTTGAATTGGAAGCAGATTTTGGACAAGTGGCATTTTGGCATGATGATCATGATGACATGACCTTCATTAGGGGGAGATTACTGTAGTGTGATGCTGGGGATGTTACAAATCTCCTCCACTACAAGAAATCTCGTCCCGAGATTTAAGTGGGGAAGCCAAGAGTAACTTCGAGAGAACTGGCCCTTATAGGGATAATTATCTGGTGAACAATGGAGGGAGTGTGGCAGAAGTATCTCTCAAGTTGAAACGTCATAGAACATCGAGAGCAAAGTATGAAGGTACAATAGGAAGTTTCAAGTGAATGGACAAACGGTCGATACCTGAACAGAGTGTGATAAGGGGGTTCAGAGCATCGGGAATAGATCATCTCTCGGAAAGTGGCTCGCGAATTACATACGAAGTCAAGTGCGAGGAATAACTTTGGAAACATGGAGGTACGAGAGAGTCAAGTTTCTATCCTGTGGAACTGTGGGTTATGGGCCCACCATGTGGGTTCAGAGTAGAAAGAGTGGTGACATCTTGCATGGTCATGATAGCAAGGCATGTCAGAGCATAGCCTGCCAGTCCTGTTGGCAACAACGTCGGTACCAAGGGCGAGGGATGAAGAGAACCATTTTCCTGCTCGTTGAATCGAGGCGGACCAATAGGCAAGGTTCTCGTCCATCGGGGGTTACCGAAATTTCACCAACTATAGTAACAGGGTCTTACTGACACGGTTCTACACCAAGGTGTTTACATAAGCAGAAAAAAATTACTGCTTAGACCATATAGATCACAAGAAAGGTTAAACAAAACAATGGGAAGGAAAAGGCAATTATCAGATTAAACAGAACAATGGAAATGAAAATGTGTTTAAACACATATTTCAAGGGTATATCCTTCCCAAGGACAAGCAGAGCATGATATCCATGACAGGATATAATGTAGAAAACTCTTTAGGTAAGGGGAGAGAAATTTCATGACATTACCCATACAACGGTGTTTGGATAGTTGATCAGGAAACATTTAGCATTGGGCTTCAAATGTTCTTGTTGAAAATCGGAGTACCATAAGCATGCTTCAAGATAGCATTGACATGGTCATCAGGTGAAGATCAGACTTTGGAAACAGAAAGGATCCATCAGGAATAACTTTTAGAATAAGTCTTACAATTTCCTCATGGAAAGAATGTATAACCTTGCTAAAAATGAAAACTATAACAATGGGTCCTCCGGCCCGGTGCGCTAGGCATGACATCACCTTGCTGGGCTATACAAAGTCCAATGTTACGACTTTTGGAAAATTTCCCAACCATCATATTTGGCCGAGATTCAGTTCTGATTGGTGTCAGGATACCTCAGACTCATGATGCCTGAGAAGGAAGGGGTGCAACACAATTTGACGAGGTGGAGTTGCAAGATTCTCGGGAAATGAACTATGGAAGCAAGTTCCGAATCATGAGTTCATCATTTAACCAAGGAGAGGACGAGGAGGTGGCTGATGAACTCAGCGACAATTCATTGAGATTTTCAAAAGATGGATTTCCACACTTATGTGAACAAGGAGATAACATTTGTCAGATCAAATGACGTAATGAGGTGTGCTCGAGGAAACCATACACAGTTAAACATTGGTTGAAAGGCGCACCCGAAATATGGACTTAGGTAGCATGGTCAATGTTAGTATGGTGATTCGATAACCAATGGTCTAAGAATGAAATATCGACCATTAGCTTCAAAGCAATAGGGTTGCTAGAAGTTTTGAAGACGCACATCATAGTTCAATTGTCGGTTTTCTGGTTAGAAACAACACGGGGACCAAGGAATGAACGGATGTGGCAAGAAGTATCACCTGTATATAGAAGATGGTAATACTCCAAGGTAAAGAAGAACAGATGCTGGGTAGCAAGGATCTCAAGGTATAACACAAAACTGTTGGAAATATGCCCTAGAGGCAATAATAAATGGTTATTATTATATTTCTTTGTTCATGGTAATTGTCTATTATTCATGCTATAATTGTATTGTCCGGAAATCGTGATACATGTGTGAATACATAGACCACAACCTGTCCCTAGTAAGCCTCTAGTTGACTAGCTCGTTGATCAACAGATAGTCATGGTTTCCTGACTATGGACATTGGATGTCATTGATAACGGGATCACATCATTAGGAGAATGATGTGATGGACAAGACCCAACTTAAGCATAGCATAAAAGATCGTGTAGTTTCGTTTGCTAGAGCTTTTCCAATGTCAAGTATCTTTTCCTTAGACCATGAGATCGTGCAACTCCCGGATACCGTAGGAGTGCTTTGGGTGTGCCGAACGTCACAACGTAACTGGGTGACTATAAAGGTGCATTACGGGTATCTCCGAAAGTGTCTGTTGGGTTGGCACGGATCGAGACTGGGATTTGTCACTCCGTGTGACGGAGAGGTATCTCTGGGCCCACTCGGTAATGCATCATCATAATGAGCTCAATGTGACTAAGGCGTTAGTCACGGGATCATGCATTGCGGTACGAGTAAAGAGACTTGCCGGTAACGAGATTGAACAAGGTATTGGGATACCGATGATCGAATCTCGGGCAAGTAACATACCGATTGACAAAGGGAATTGCATACGGATTGATTGAATCCTCGACACCGTGGTTCATCCGATGATATCATCGTGGAACATGTGGGAGCCAACATGGGTATCCAGATCCCGCTGTTGGTTATTGACCGGAGAGGCGTCTCGGTCATGTCTGCATGTCTCCCGAACCCGTAGGGTCTACACACTTAAGGTCCGGTGACGCTAGGGTTGTAGAGATATATGTATGCGGAAACCCGAAAGTTGTTCGGAGTCCCGGATGAGATTCCGGACGTCACGAGAGGTTCCGGAATGGTCCGGAGGTAAAGATTTATATATGGGAAGTCTTATTTTGGTCGCCGGAAAAGTTTCGCGCTTTATCGGTATTGTACCGGGAGTGCCGAAAGGGGTCCGGGGGTCCACCAAGGGGGTCCACCAGCCCCGGGGGGCCACATGGGCTGTAAGGGGTGCGCCTTGGCCTATATGGGCCAAGGGCACCAGCCCCAAGAGGCCCATGCGCAAGAGATAAGAAAAAAGGGAGAGTCCTAAAGGGGGAAGGCACCTCCGAGGTGCCTTGGGGGGGAAGGACTCCCCCCTGGCCGCACCCTTCCTTGGAGGAAGGGGCAAGGCTGCGCCCCCCCCCCTCTCCCTTGGCCCTATATATAGTGGGGGGAAGGGAGGGCAGCAAGATCTAAGCCTTGGGCGCCTCCCTCCTCCCCTGCAACACCTCTCTCTCTCTCTCTCTCGCAGAAGCTTGGCGAAGCCCTGCTGGAGACCCGCTACATCCACCACCACGCCGTCGTGCTGTTGGATTTCCATCAACCTCTCCTCCCCCCTTGCTGGATCAAGGAGGAGACGTCGCTGCACCGTACGTGTGTTGAACGCGGAGGTGCCGTACGTTCGGCACTCGGTCATCGGTGATTTGGATCACGGCGAGTACGACTCCGTCATCCACGTTCATTGGAACGCTTCCGCTCGCGATCTACAAGGGTATGTAGATGCACTCCTTTCCCCTCGTTGCTAGTAGACTCCATAGATGCATCTTGGTGAGCGTAGGAAAATTTTAAATTATGCTACGATTCCCAACAGTGGCATCATGAGCCAGGCCTATGCGTAGTTACTATGCACGAGTAGAACACAAAGAAGTTGTGGGCGTTGATGTTGCCAATTCTTCTTGCCGCTACTAGTCGTTTCTTGTTTCGGCGGCATTGTAGGATGAAGCGGCCCGGACCGACCTTACACGTACGCTTACGTGAGACAGGTTCCACCGATTGACATGCACTAGTTGCATAAGGTGGCTAGCGGGTGTCTGTCTCTCCTACTTTAGTCGGAACGGATTCGATGAAAAGGGTCCTTATGAAGGGTAAATAGAAATTGGCAAATCACGTTGTGGTCATACGTAGGTAAGAAAACGTTCTTGTTAGAAACCTACAAACCACGTAAAACTTGCAACAACAATTAGAGGACGTCTAACTTGTTTTTGCAGCAAGTGATATATGTGATATGATATGGCCAGAAGATGTGATGAATGATATATGTGATGTATGAGATTGATCATATTCTTGTAATAGGAACCACGACTTGCATGTCGATGAGTATGACAACCGGCAGGAGCCATAGGAGTTGTCTTTATTATTTTGCATGACCTGCGTGTCATTGAATAACGCCATGTAATTTACTTTACTTTGTTGCTAAACGCGTTAGCCATACAAGTAGAAGTAATCATTGGCGTGACGACTTCATGAAGACACAATGATGGAGATCATGATGATGGAGATCATGGTGTCATGCCGGTGAAGAAGATGATCATGGTGCCCCGAAGATGGAGATCAAAGGAGCATGATGATATTGGCCATATCATGTCACTATATGATTGCATGTGATGTTTATCATGTTTTTGCATCTTATTTGCTTAGAACGACGGTAGTAAGTAAGATGATCCCTTATAATAATTTCAAGAAAGTGTTCACCCTAACTGTGCACCGTTGCGAAGGTTCGTTGTTTCGAAGCACCACGTGATGATCGGGTGTGATAGATCCTAACGTTCGAATACAACGGGTGTTGACGAGCCTAGCATGTACAGACATGGCCTCGGAACACACGCAATACACTTGGGTTGACTTGACGAGCCTAGCATGTACAGACATGGCCTCGGAACACGGAGGACCGAAAGGTCGAGCATGAGTCGTATAGAAGATACGATCAACATGGAGATGTTCACCGATCTTGACTAGTCCGTCTCACGTGATGATCGGACACGGCCTAGTTGAACTCGGATCATGTTTCACTTAGATGACGAGAGGGATGTCTATCTGAGTGGGAGTTCATTAAATAATTTGATTATATGAACTTAATTATCATGAACTTAGTCTAAAAACTTTACACTATGTATTGTAGATCAAATGGCCCACGTTGTCCTCAATTTCAACGCGTTCCTAGAGAAAACCAAGCTGAAAGATGATGGCAGCAACTATACGGACTGGGTCCGGAACCTGAGGATCATCCTCATAGCAGCCAAGAAAGATTATGTCTTAGAAGCACCGCTAGGTGAAGCACCAATCCCTGAGAACCAAGACATTATGAACGCTTGGCAGCAGCGTGCTGATGATTACTCCCTCGTTTAGTGCGGCATGCTTTACAGCTTAGAACCGGGTCTCCAAAAGCGTTTTGAGAAACATGGAGCATATGAGATGTTCGAGGAGCTGAAACTGGTTTTTCAAGCTCATGCCCGGGTCGAGAGATATGATGTCTCCGACAAGTTCTTCAGCTGTAAAATGGAGGAGAACAGTTCTGTTAGTGAGCACATACTCAGAATGTCTGGGTTGCACAACCGCTTGTCTCAGCTGGGAGTTAATCTCCCGGATGACGCGGTCATTGACAGAATCCTCCAGTCGCTTCCACCAAGCTACAAGAGCTTTGTGATGAACTACAATATGCAGGGGATGGAAAAGACCATTCCCGAGGTATATTCAATGCTGAAATCAGCTGAGGTAGAGATCAGAAAAGAACATCAAGTGTTGATGGTGAATAAAACCACTAAGTTCAAGAAGGGCAAGGGTAAGAAGAACTTCAAGAAGGACGGCAAGGGAGTTGCCGCGCCCAGTAAGCCAGTTACCGGGAAGAAGTCAAAGAATGGACCCAAGCCCGAGACTGAGTGCTTTTACTGCAAGGGAAGTGGTCACTGGAAGCGGAACTGCCCCAAATATTTAGCGGACAAGAAGAAGGCCGGCAACACCCAAGGTATATGTGATATACAAGTAATTGATGTGTACCTTACCAGTACTCGTAGTAGCTCCTGGGTATTTGATATCGGTGCGGTTGCTCATATTTGTAACTCAAAACAGGAACTACGGAATAAACGGAGACTGGCAAAGGACGAGGTGACGATGCGCGTCGGGAATGGTTCCAAGGTCGATGTGATCGCCGTCGGCACGCTACCTCTGCATCTACCCACGGGATTAGTTTTAAACCTCAATAATTGTTATTTAGTGCCAGCTTTGAGCATGAACATTGTATCTAGATCTCGTTTAATTCGAGATGGCTACTCATTTAAATCTGAGAATAATGGTTGTTCTATTTATTTGAGAGATATGTTTTATGGTCATGCCCCGCTGGTCAATGGTTTATTTTTGATAAATCTCGAACGTGATGTTACACATGTTCATAGTGTGAATACCAAAAGATGTAAAGTTGATAACGATAGTCCCACATACTTGTGGCACTGCCGCCTTGGTCACATTGGTGTCAAGCGCATGAAGAAGCTCCATGCAGATGGACTTTTGGAGTCTCTTGATTACGAATCATCTGACACGTGCGAACCATGCCTCATGGGTAAGATGACCAAGACTCCGTTCTCCGGAACAATGGAGCGAGCAACCAACTTATTGGAAATCATACATACCGATGTGTGTGGTCCAATGAGTGTTGAGGCTCGCGGAGGATATCGTTATGTTCTCACTCTCACTGATGATTTAAGTAGATATGGGTATGTCTACCTAATAAAACACAAGTCTGAAACCTTTGAAAAGTTCAAGGAATTTCAGAGTGAGGTTGAGAATCAACGTGACAGGAAAATAAAATTCTTACGATCAGATCGTGGTGGAGAATATTTAAGTCGCGAATTTGGTACACACTTAAGGAAATGTGGAATAGTTTCACAACTCACGCCGCCTAGAACACCTCAGAGAAATGGTGTGTCCGAACGTCGTAATCGCACTCTATTGGATATGGTGCGATCTATGATGTCTCTTACCGATTTACCGCTCTCATTTTGGGGTTATGCTTTAGAGACTGCCGCATTCACTTTAAATAGGGCACCGTCTAAATCCGTTGAGACGACACCGTATGAATTATGGTTTGGGAAGAAACCTAAGCTGTCGTTTCTAAAAGTTTGGGGATGCGATGCTTCAACCTGAAAAGCTCGAACCCAAATCGGAAAAATGCGTCTTCATAGGATACCCTAAGGAAACTATTGGGTACACCTTCTACCTCAGATCCGAAGGCAAGATCTTCGTTGCCAAGAACGGGTCCTTTCTAGAGAAGGAGTTTCTCTCGAAAGAATTGAGTGGGAGGAAAGTGGAACTTGATGAGGTGATAGTCACCCCTTCCGAGTCGGAAAATAGCGCAGCACGGGAAAATGTTCCTGTGGTGCCTACACCGACGGGGGAGGAAGTTAATGATGATGATCATGAAGCTTCGGATCAAGTTGCCACTGAACTTCGTAGGTCCACAAGGACACGTTCCGCACCAGAGTGGTACGGCAACCCTGTCCTTGAAATCATGTTGTTAGACAACGGTGAACCTTCGAACTATGAAGAAGCGATGGCGGGCCCGGATTCCGACAAATGGCTAGAAGCCATGAAATCCGAGATAGAATCCATGTATGAAAACAAAGTATGGACTTTGACTGACTTGCCCGATGAGCGGCGAGCCATAGAAATAAATGGATCTTTAAGAAGAAGACGGACGCAGATGGTAATGTGACCATCTACAAAGCTCGACTTGTCGCTAAGGGTTATCGACAAGTTCAAGGGGTTGACTACGATGAGACTTTCTCACCCGTAGCGAAGCTGAAGTCCGTCCGAATCATGTTAGCAATTGCCGCATACTATGATTATGAGATATGGCAGATGGACGTCAAAACGGCATTCCTTAAAGGCTTCCTTAAGGAAGAGTTGTATATGATGCAGCCGGAAGGTTTTGTCGATCCTAAGAATGCTAACAAAGTATGCAAGCTCCAACGCTCAATCTATGGGCTGGTGCAAGCATCTCGGAGTTGGAACATTCGCTTTGATGAGATGATCAAAGCGTTTGGGTTTACACAGACTTATGGAGAAGCCTGTGTTTACAAGAAAGTGAGTGGGAGCTCTGTAGCATTTCTCATATTATATGTGGATGACATATTATTGATGGGAAATGATGTAGAATTATTGGAAAGTATAAAGGCCTATTTGAATAAGTGTTTTTCAATGAAGGACCTTGGAGAAGCTGCTTATATATTAGGCATCAAAATCTATAGAGATAGATCAAGACGCCTCATTGGTCTTTCACAGAGTACATACCTTGACAAGATATTGAAGAAGTTCAGTATGGATCAGTCCAAGAAGGGGTTCTTGCCTGTATTGCAATGTGTGCAATTGAGCACGGCTCAATGCCCGACCACGGCAGAAGATATAGAACAGATGAGTGTCATCCCCTATGCCTCGGCCATAGGGTCTATTATGTATGCCATGCTGTGTACCAGACCTGATGTAAACCTTGCCGTAAGTTTGGTAGGAAGGTACCAAAGTAATCCCGGCAAGGAACACTGGACAGCGGTCAAGAATATCCTGAAGTACCTGAAGAGGACTAAGGATATGTTTCTCGTTTATGGAGGTGACGAAGAGCTCGTCGTAAAGGGTTACGTCGACGCTAGCTTCGACACAGATCTGGATGACTCGAAGTCACAGACCGGATACGTGTATATATTGAATAGAGGAGCAGTAAGCTGGTGCAGTTGCAAGCAAAGCGTCATGGCGGGATCTACATGTGAAGCGGAGTACATGGCAGCCTCGGAGGCAGCACAGGAAGCAGTCTGGATGAAGGAGTTCATTACCGACCTAGGGGTGATTCCCAATGCGTCGGGCCCAATGACTCTCTTTTGTGACAACACTGGAGCTATTGCCCTTGCGAAGGAGCCCAGGTTTCACAGGAAGACCAGACATATCAAGCGTCGCTTCAACTCCATTCGTGAAAGTGTTCAAAATGGAGACATAGATATTTGTAAAGTGCACACGGACCTGAATGTAGCAGATCCGTTGACTAAACCTCTCCCTAGGGCAAAACATGATCAACACCAGGACGCAATGGGTGTTCGATTCATCACAATGTAACTAGATTATTGACTCTAGTGCAAGTGGGAGACTGTTGGAAATATGCCCTAGAGGCAATAATAAATGGTTATTATTATATTTCTTTGTTCATGGTAATTGTCTATTATTCATGCTATAATTGTATTGTCCGGAAATCGTGATACATGTGTGAATACATAGACCACAACTTGTCCCTAGTAAGCCTCTAGTTGACTAGCTCGTTGATCAACAGATAGTCATGGTTTCCTGACTATGGACATTGGATGTCATTGATAACAGGATCACATCATTAGGAGAATGATGTGATGGACAAGACCCAACTTAAGCATAGCATAAAAGATCGTGTAGTTTCGTTTGCTAGAGCTTTTCCAATGTCAAGTATCTTTTCCTTAGACCATGAGATCGTGCAACTCCCGGATACCGTAGGAGTGCTTTGGGTGTGCCAAACGTCACAACGTAACTGGGTGACTATAAAGGTGCATTACGGGTATCTCCGAAAGTGTCTGTTGGGTTGGCACGGATCGAGACTGGGATTTGTCACTCCGTGTGACGGAGAGGTATCTCTGGGCCCACTCGGTAATGCATCATCATAATGAGCTCAATGTGACTAAGGCGTTAGTCACGGGATCATGCATTGCGGTATGAGTAAAGAGACTTGCCGGTAACGAGATTGAACAAGGTATTGGGATACCGACGATCGAATCTCGGGCAAGTAACATACCGATTGACAAAGGGAATTGCATACGGATTGATTGAATCCTCGACACCGTGGTTCATCCGATGATATCATCGTGGAACATGTGGGAGCCAACATGGGTATCCAGATCCCGCTGTTGGTTATTGACCGGAGAGGCGTCTCGGTCATGTCTGCATGTCTCCCGAACCCGTAGGGTCTACACACTTAAGGTCCGGTGACGCTAGGGTTGTAGAGATATATGTATGCGGAAACCCGAAAGTTGTTCGGAGTCCCGGATGAGATTCCGGACGTCACGAGAGGTTCCGGAATGGTCCGGAGGTAAAGATTTATATATGGGAAGTCTTATTTTGGTCGCCGGAAAAGTTTCGCGCTTTATCGGTATTGTACCGGGAGTGCCGAAAGGGGTCCGGGGGTCCACCAAGGGGGTCCACCAGCCCCGGGGGGCCACATGGGCTGTAAGGGGTGCGCCTTGGCCTATATGGGCCAAGGGCACCAGCCCCAAGAGGCCCATGCGCAAGAGATAAGAAAAAAGGGAGAGTCCTAAAGGGGGAAGGCACCTCCGAGGTGCCTTGGGGGGGAAGGACTCCCCCCTGGCCGCACCCTTCCTTGGAGGAAGGGGCAAGGCTGCGCCCACCCCCCTCTCCCTTGGCCCTATATATAGTGGGGGGAAGGGAGGGCAGCAAGATCTAAGCCTTGGGCGCCTCCCTCCTCCCCTGCAACACCTCTCTCTCTCTCTCTCGCAGAAGCTTGGCGAAGCCCTGCCGGAGACCCGCTACATCCACCACCACGCCGTCGTGCTGTTGGATCTCCATCAACCTCTCCTCCCCCCTTGCTGGATCAAGAAGGAGGAGACGTCGCTGCACCGTACGTGTGTTGAACGCGGAGGTGCCGTACGTTCGGCACTCGGTCATCGATGATTTGGATCACGGCGAGTACGACTCCGTCATCCACGTTCATTGGAACGCTTCCGCTCACGATCTACAAGGGTATGTAGATGCACTCCTTTCCCCTCGTTGCTAGTAGACTCCATAGATGCATCTTGGTGAGCGTAGGAAAATTTTAAATTATGCTACGATTCCCAACAAAAACACGAACAAGTTTGTGTTAAACGGAAGGCAATAAAGTGGTCGATGATAACACAAATCATCGAGGGCAAGGATGGTATTTCTCAACAAGAATTCAACTGATATGCTGGAAGAGCTCAGAATGTTGACGAGCACGACACAATTGTCGAGAGATTTCAGGAAGAAGTAATCGATCGGCGATGACATAAAGTCAAAGGAATGATGAAGCAAAAAGTTATTGGAACCACGGATATGACACAAGCTCAAAATCAAGCTTGTTGTTCGAGGTGCATTGATAAAATGAGGAAGATCGACGTAAGCTTCGCTCATCATCGAAAAGTTGTGCTCCGGGAATAAGTACCAGGTAGCACAGTTAAATTAGGACGATAATGATATAGCCGATCAGGCTAGGAATGATGTGACGAAGTATCACTCCAATTAAGAATTTACAAGAGGTAGTGCAATGACACAATATCATCGAGATAACATGAGACAATACTTGAAGGTAGATCAAATTAGAGGTTGGACAGGTGAAATGACTTGCAGGAGACAAGTATTTTAACTTGTCCGGGAAATGGAATTAAGGAGAAACTATGCTCGGAACCACGATTATGAATGATCAAACCACCGATACAAGATGAGCTTATAACAAGGGGGTAATTTTTTTACGAGCAGCTTCCATGATAAGTTCTACATCGGTTCCATGGGCATGAACACCAAGGTTCAAAGTCGCCTCCCACTTCTTCAATGCATAACCTTTCATTCACTCCTCGTTTCGAAAATGGCATTAGTGTTGGAAGTTTTACCTGGTGAAAAACCAGATGAGTATGACCCGTGAAAACTTTTGAGTTCACACGAATTAGAGAAGGTATAGGTTCAACCCATCGGGCATTGCACGAATCTATACCACACACTTATAGAAGCAACAGGTAACATCTCAAAGTAGGATACGGACGGCAAGAATTAAATGATACCCCATTGTCGAAGGTATTTGTAACATGGGAAGAACTCACAAGGATTTAGAATATGAATGACATTGTCGGATAATAACCCAACAATGGATCTGGCGATTCACGATAGAGTTGATGTGAGTATCAGTAATCAATCAGATGAAGAAGGGGATGCAAAGGCATCGACTTATAGAAACGTCTGAATGACTCGATGCTTGGGTACAAAGGAATTATGATTTCAAGACGAAGGATTAGAAGCAGAGGCTCTGATCAAAAGATGAGTAAGTTGAATAGACTTAGAGGTTCACCGGATCAAATCTGGATTGGGAAAGAACCAGGTCATATCTGGAAGGATGTCTGAGCCGGAAAGAAAATTTCCAAGGATTAATTGATGATTGCGAGTATTCGCACACACGCTGAATCCATAGGAACAGAATGGCAGTCACAAAGATTTTTAAAGAATATTGCTAGACATATGGAATTAATCCTAATGCAAGCAGGCAAGGAGAATCAAGAGCAATAGGCTGCAGAGGATTTTGAAAGATCAGATAGAATTTTCAGGTATTTTGGAAAGCATATGAACAACTGGGAACGAACGAACCCCGGTTAAGTGAATTATCCGTAGTGCAAAAAGAAGCTGCAAAGCAAAAGGCACAAAGGATTCTCGGAACAACGACAAGTATTTCGGGGTATCTTGTAGTAACAAGAGCAACTGGGGATGAAGGTATGAGCGACAAGGATATGCAGTTAGTCATAGGGGCTTATCGGTGGTAGGGAATTGCAAACGCGATGAGCACAAGTTATCGGGATAACATCGGAGAGTATCTTCGGAATCTTCTGGTGCAGCAGGCAATCATCTGGACTGAAGGGGCTCTCCGGGAGGAAGCGGTTATGAGAACCTAGTGTTAGAGTTAGCAAAATTATTAACCCGAATGGAAGAGAGATCAGAGTCCCAGAGTATAGACGAGGAGTAAAAGATCCTAATACCACCCAATGGCGACGTGGGCCCGTAAGCCACACAGCCATGTTAGTAAAAGTTTTTTTTAAGTGACTAGACTCAACTTCGGCCAAGGAGTTGGAAAGGGGGCTACCTACAGGCAGTTGGCTCTGATACCAACTTGTGACGCCCTCGATTCAATTGTACACTAATCATACACGCAAATGTGTACGATCAAGATCAAGGACTCACGGGAAGATATCACAACACAACTCTAGACACAAATTAAAATAAAATACAAGCTTTATATTACAAGCCAGGGGCCTCGAGGGCTCGAATACATCAGCTTGAATACAAACGAGTCAGCGGAAGCAACATTATCTGAGTACAGACATGAGTTAAACAAGTTTGCCTTAAGAAGGCTAGCACAAAAGCAACATCGATCGAAAAGGGCAAGGCCTCCTGCCTGGGAGCCTCCTAACTACTCCTGGTCGTCGGCGGTCTCCACGTGGTAGTAAGCACCCTCGGGGTAGTAGTAGTCATCGGTGGTGTCGTCTGGATCCTGGGCTCCACCATCTGGTTGCATCAACCGGAAAGAAGAAGAAAGGGGGGAAATGGGAAGCAAAGCAACCATGAGTACTCATCCAAAGTACTCGCAAGCAAGGATCTACACTACATATGCATCGGTATCAATGAAAAGGGTTGTATCTGTGGACTGGACTGCAGAATGCCAGAAGAGAAGGGGAAAGCCTAGCCTATCGAAGACTAGCATCTTCTAGAAACCACCATCTTGCAGCAACCGGAGGGAGTAGAATAGCATAAAGTAAAGTAGTAGAAGTGTTATCAACCTCGGCCAGAGATCCTTTATCGACTCCCTGCAAGAAAGCAATCCCAGAGCCATACTATCCAGTTATCATCTCATATCCAAGTCTCATCACAAGTATCCAGTTCTAGTTGTATCGATCGGGATACAACTCCAAGTGTCCGTTACCGTAGGACAGGCTATCGATAGATGTTTTCTTCCCTGCAGGGGTGCACCAACTTACCCACCACGCTTGATTAACTCCGGCCGGACACACTTTCCTGGGTCATGCCCGGCCTCGGCCAAACAATACGCCGCAACCCGACCTAGGCTTAATAGAGAGGTCAAGCACGCCAGACTAAACCTATGCCCCCAGGGGTCATGGGCCATCGCCCCGGGAACTCCTGCATGTTGCGTGGGCGGCCGCTGAGCAGACCTAGCTACCTCCTTAAAAAGGTAGGAGCTTACCAGTCCAACCCGGCGCGCGCCGCTCAGTCGCTGACGTCTATTAAGCTTCGGCTGATGCATACGACGCAGAACTCCCATACTATGCCCACGTGATGGTTAGTGCTATCAGGCCAGAGGCCCCTCGGATCAGATATCCAAATCGTAGTGGATTAGGAGCACGCGGTAACAAGCAGAGACTCACGAAAGATGTGACCCCGTTGCCCCGTCTCGAGGACTTGCGGCAAGGGCTAGGAATGCCCGGCCACGCCTCGTAATTATCTCGCGGGCACCCTCTAGGTCAACCCGTCTCCACATCACTCGCAGTTAAGCTCGCGCGGGTACCCCTCAGGGCCAACCCGTCTTTAGTAACATGGTTCACCGTAAAGTCATAGTAACCATAGTAACTGTGTGTCCAAACATCAAGGGGAAAACCCGAGGAATCACCCCCGGTGAATTCCACTCGATGTAATCATCAAGGTGAACGTAAGAGGAACCACCCCCGAGGTTCACACTTGAGAGGTTGCACGACAGAGTTGTATCGGAAGTGGTTAAGGCGGAATCACCCTCGATGACCACGACCGAATAGCTACACTACAGGGTTAACATCAGAAGTGTTGTAGAGGTCTCACCCTCGGCACTCGGTAGTTACCCAGTAGTGTCGAGCAACTAAGGGGAAAGTGATGTGCGTTGCCGGGGCCTGGTCTTCGATCCCGTTGATCGGGTCTTCGAACATAAAGCGGGGCAACTGGGACAAGGTGGGGGTCACTGGTGGATCACTAACCAACCTATACTAAGCAGTTAAGGATAAGCAGGTAAGGTACAACAGCAGATACAAAAGTAGGCTATGCATCAGAATAGGAGCAAACAATAACAATAGCAAAATCTAATGCAAGCATGAGAGAATGGAATGGGCGATATCGGGATGATCAAAGGGGGGGCTTGCCTGGTTGCTCTGGCAAGGAGGGGTCGTCGTCGACGTAGTCGATCACAGGGGCAGCTTCGGTCTCGGGGTCTACCGGAGAGAAGAGGGGGAAGAAACAGTAAATATATAGCAAACATAGCATCACAAAGCATAACATGGCAATAAGCTGTGCAGGGTGTGACCTAACGTGTGGCTACACGATAAAGGTGAAGGGGGAATTCAACCGGGAATGTATTCCCGGTTCCGGACCTGTGTCAAACAGATGACCGGAGGGGGGATGTTCCATGTTCAGCCTACTAGGGGCATGTGAAAGACGAACGGACCGCGTATTCGGATTCGTCACGTTTTTCCGAGCAACTTTCATGTAGAAAACATTTCCATCCGAGTTACGGTTTAATTTGTACGAATTTTCAAAGATCAAAACATTTTCAGGATTTATTTAAATTAACAGAAAAGATAAAATGACGTCAGCATGACGTGCTGATGACGTCAGCAGTCAATAGACTCGCTGACCAGGTCAAACTGACCAGTGGGTCCCACATGTCATAGACAGAGGGCTAACACTGGGTTATTTTAATTGAACAGGGTGTTAATTGGCAGTTGGGCCCCACATGTCAGCGACTAATTAGCTAAACTAATTACTTTTAATTATAAAAACATTTTAATTAGTTTAATTACGCGGTGGGGCCCGCATGTCAGAGGTATTGGGCTGCCCAGTCAGCACGTTGACTGGGTCAACCCAGTCAACGGGGCCCCCATGGCCCACTGGCTGTGACCCAGGGTTGGGGGCCGTCTAGCCACGTCGGCGGCCGGCGCCGGAGTTGCTCCGGTGACTCAAAACGCGGCGGCGCGTCGCCGGAACGCGCCGGATCTCATCTACGATGGGTGATTTCGCGTGCGCTTGGGCGCGTTCGAACGAGCAGCGAGTGCCGCGTCCAGTGGTGGTGGTGGTTTCGCCGGAATCGGCCAGAATCGGCAATGGCGAAGAGCGGAGGTGGCGGCGTTCTCGGGCGCTCGTCGAGCTAGGTGCTTAGGGGGCACAGGAAGACGCGTGCACGTGTGCATTGGGGGGCGGGCGTCGAGCCACTTCGAGTGGTGCTGGTGACGGCCGTCGGGGTGCATTGTGGCGATGGCGGCGAGCTCGCGAACGGCGGCCGGCACCGGACGGAGACGGAGTTGGGGGTACGCGGCGTGGGGAAGCAAGCGGGCAACGGCATTCGAACGCGGGCAGAGAGCCGCGTCCAGTGGCGGCAGCAACGCGTGCGGGAGCGACCAGAGTCGAGCGGTGCGTCGAGGTCAGACGGCGGCCAGAGCGGGAGCTCGGCGGGACCGGTGTTAGGAACTACTAGAGGGAGAGAGGAAGGGTGCCTCAGGCGCGGTGGCTCACAGTGAAACCGTAGGGGGTGGCAGCGGGCTCGAGGGAGGCTCGGGGTAGGCCTGTAGCAGATGGCACGACGGCGGCGATCCCCGGTGACCGCGGAGGAAGAAGCAGTCGCCGCGGTCGATGTAGAGGTGAGGAGCTCCAACTGGCGGCACCAGTCGATGGATAGGCCGACGGTGGACCTCGTAGACGTGTCGACGAGGTGCGGGAGCAGCGGTGGCCGCGGCGGGGCGAAGTGGCTGGTGACGAGTGCGTCGTGCAGGTGGAGGGAAGGGGATCTGGGGAGAGCCAGAGGGGAGTGGGGCGACCGAGGAGAGCGGGGGAGTGAGTGGGGTGCAGGGGAGAGGACCTAGGCGTCGGGGCGCTGGCGGCCTTATCCCCTCGGGACGACGCCGGCGAGGTGGTGCGGCGGCGACCAGCCTCTTGTAGCGACGGGGTCGGCGGCACAGAGAACCGACCGGGGAGGGGGAGTGGGATGGCAGATGGAGTGGGCCGAGGCCCAAATGGGAGGCCAGGGGCTCTTTTCTCTCTCTCCCCTCTGCTTTTCCTTTTTAATTTCTTTTCTGTTTTTTCAGCAGCTTTTGCATCTTCTTTTTAGACACTAATGACTTTGCAAAATTATGCCACTGGTCAAAACAATTTCAAAGAATAATTGGGCACTGCCACAAAAAGTTTGGGGCCTTCAGGAGTTGTCCAAGCATTTTTAGAAAATGAAAAGGACATCTTAAATACTGCTGGACCAGATAATAAATTCTCAGGGGTAATTTGGGAATTCCAAAAATGTTGGCTTCAACATGACAAATATCTAAGGATTATTTTCCATATGATGAACTATCTTATTTGCATGAAAGAAGAAGCAAATATTTTACATGCAGTTTGAATTTGAATTGGAAGCAGATTTTGGACAAGTGGCATTTTGGCATGATGATCATGATGACATGACCTTCATTAGGGGGAGATTACTGTAGTGTGATGCTGGGGATGTTACAAGATGCCGGGTCTTAAGGGCAACATCACCATCGCCGGTGACTACAGGAAGGCCATCGAGTGTTCCCAAGCCGCCTCTTGGCCGGCCGAGTCTTGGGTTATCATCGAAGAGAAGAGCCAACTCATCCGACTCATGGCTCTGGCCAGCACGCAGCCGGTTGTGCCAGCTCCCCCCAAGAAGCTGGTTGTTGAGGCGTTGTTCCATCCGTCCAAGGACACGAAGCAGACCCCGCTGGACCGGTCAACCCGGCCCAGTGTGTCACCATTGGCACCTGCCTCAACAGCAAATAGGAAGGCAAGCTCGTAGAGTACAAACCAGTATAAGTCTCATCTGACACCAGTTTTCTTGGATTCCTTGCTACATCAATTGCTTCTCCCTCCTCGTTGCTCTAACTCAGCCGATGCGCGGCGGGTGTGGTGTGGGTTTGCCGATAGTTGGTTTGTTCAACAACGGTCCTAGATGTTAGTGAAAATTCAAGATAACACGCGTTCCCTAGCTTGAGCTGCGTGCCGGACCGACCATGTGGGGATGCGACGTGAATGCGGCACATTTTTCATTTTGAACTTGTAAGTTGTAACATTTGGTTCTGCTGCTTGGCATGACCGATAGACAGAAATAATGATTGAAAATGCTAGGGCAGGGCTTTTCCGCGTCATAAGCGGGGGAGTTTTCCAGCTTGGACCATCGTCGGCTTGCTCACATGTAGTCCCACATGTTACTAATGTGCCTTGCCAATGCGCGTTGAGCGTTGGGCCAGAACATATTGTTAGTACTTCAATTAGTATTCATGTTGCATGTACATTAGAATTGCATTGAAATGTACTACTCAACAACATGCGGGCTAGTAGTCGTAGTGATCTGAAAGGGCCTTCAAAAAAGAAAGAAAGAAAGAAAGGGCCCAAGACACATTCAAGCATTTCATCACATCTTTCTCTCGCTCTATCTGTCGAACATACTATGCCAAACTCCCCTGCCTACCGCACGGGAAAAGACCCACCCTCGCCTTTTTTATTTGGGACAACACGGTTAGCATTCACAAAAAAAATAGCAAATGGAAATATAATGACAACATCTCTAGTGATATCTTCATTACAGAGAGTATCATGGTAGCAAAGGGACATATTAAAAATGGATAGAACTGTTAATTACTATAGGCTTAACAACATCCTAAGTCATGTATAGTAAGTTTGTAGCTGGTATTGGTGAAACTGAGCTGGATAATTCATACATGAACATCACACAGTGTGCAGTACTGAAATAAACAAGTGATGTTTAACTACACACAACCTAGTATACCCATTGAAACTGGTACTAATAAAAATGTAATTGACAAAGTTAAACATCGCAAGGCAAGTGCTGCTAGAGTAGAGAATGGCCTAGTTTGTTTATAAAAAAGGTAGTGAAAATTACTAAGACGGGTTAGGCGTGTTTACTACAGCAAGCTTAATACATCAAACGTACAAAACATAGCCATTGCAACTGGTACTGGTCAGATTGAACTGGTCAGTTCATACTTGGTAAATCTTGAGGGGTAGTTGTGGGGCACTTCATCTAGGCCATAGCCCGTGATGCGGCTGGAACTACGTCGGTATTTCTCCAAAGAGGAAGGGATGATGCAACACAACTACGGTAGGTATTTCCCTAAGTGATGAGACCAAGGTTATCGAACCAGTAGGAGAACCACGCAACACTACGTGAACGGTACCTGCACACAAAGAACAAATACTTGCAACCCGACGTAAAAGAGGGGTTGTCAATCCCTACCGGGTAAAAAGATAGATAAAATTGTAGTAGATTGGATAAATAGATCTCGCGGGAACGCGAGATAAAATAAATAACAATAAATTGCAGCAAGGTATTTTTGGGTTTTTGGATTAATAGATCTGAAAATAAAAGCGAATAAAAATAGATCTCGAAGGTAAATATGATAAAGAAGAGACCCGGGAG
This sequence comes from Triticum aestivum, assembly GCF_018294505.1. NCBI lineage: Eukaryota > Viridiplantae > Streptophyta > Magnoliopsida > Poales > Poaceae > Triticum > Triticum aestivum. Next base: position 371,075,045 of record NC_057802.1, read on the forward strand.
CCGTAGATTTCACTAGTGGCTTCTCTCGAGAAAAATAGCATACGGTGGCTAAACAAATTACTATTGGGCAATTGATAGAACTTCAAATAATTATGACGATATCCAGGCAATGATCATTATATAGGCATCACGTCCAAGATTAGTAGACCGACTCCTGCCTGCATCTACTACTATTACTCCACACATCGACCGCTATTCAGCATGCATCTAGTGTATTAAGTTCATGGAGAAACGAAGTAATACAATAAGAACGATGACATGATGTAGACAAGACCTATTCATGTAGGAATAGGCCCCATCTTGTTATCCTCAATAACAACGATACATACGTGTCATTTCCCCTTCTGTCACTGGGATTGAGCACCGTAAGATCGAACCCATCACCAAGCATCTCTTCCCATGACAAGAAAAATCGATCTAGTCGGCCTAACTAAACAAAAGATTCAAAGAAGAAATACGAGGCTATAAGTAATCATGGATATAAGAGATCAAAGGACTCAAATAACTTTCATGAATTAAAACATAGATCTGCTCATAAACTCAGAGTTCATCGGATCCCAACGAACACACCGCAAAAAGAGTTACACCAAATAGATCTCCAAGAGACCATTGTATTGAGAATCAAGAGAGAGAGAGAGAGAGGAAGCCATCTAGCTACTAACTACGGACTCGTAGGTTTACAATGAACTACTCACGCATCATCGGAGAGGCACCAATGAGGATGATGAACCCCTCCGTGATGGTGTCTAGATTGGATCTGTGGTTTCTGGAACTTGCGGCGGCTGGAATTGTGTTTCGTCGACTCCCCTAGGGTTTTTAGAATATTGGGGTATTTATAGAGCAAAGAGGTGGTGCGTGAGGCCACCGAGGTGTGCACAACCCACCAGGGCGCGCCCTATTGGGTTGTGCCCCCCTCGGGGCACCCCTCTGGTACTTCTTTGGCCCATCCCGTGTCTTCTGGCCCCAAAAAATTCTCCAAAAAGTTTTGCTGCGTTTGGACTCCGTTTGGTATTGATTTTCTGTGAAGTAAAAAACAAGCAAAAACAGCAACTGGCACTGGGCACTATGTCAATAGGTTAGTCCCAAAAAATGATATAAAGTTGCCATGAAATGATTGTAAAACACCCAAGAATGATAATATAATAGCATGGAACAATAAAAAATTATAGATACGTTGGAGACGTATCAGTAATCAACACTACTAGTCACCCACAAGCACCAATCTAAGGTTCCGGTACAAAGATTGAACACAAGAGATGAATTAGGGTTTGAGAGGAGATGGTGTTGTTGAAGATGTTGATGGATATTGCCCTCCCCAAGATGGGAGAGTTGTTGGTGATGACGATGACGATGATTTCCCCCTCCGGGAGGGAAGTTCCCCCGGCGGAATCGCTCCACCGGAGGGCAGAAGTGCTCCTGCCCAAGTTCCGCCTCGAGACGGCGGCGCTTCATCCCGAAAGTCCACTCCTTATTTTTTTCTAGGTCAAAATGACTTATATACCAGAAGAGGGGCACCGGAGGTGGGCCGAGGAGGGCACGCCTGGGCTCCCTAGCGCGCCCATGTGGGTTGTGCCCACCTGGTGGGCCCCCTCTGTAGTTATTTGCTCCAATAATTCTTATATATTCCATAAAAAATCTACATGAAATTTCAGCTCATTTGGAGGTGTGCAGAATAGGTGGCCTGATGTAGCTTTTTCAGGTCCAGAATTCCAGCTGCAGGTATTCTCCCTGTTTGTGTGAACCTTGCATAATATGAGAGAAAAGGCATTAAAATTACTCCAAAAAGCATTATTATGCATAAAAACAATATAAATAAAGATAAGAAAACATGATGCAAAATGGGCGTATCACACTTGTGCCGTGAAACAAGATCATTGAAGCAACATTGGTTGAAGAATCACCCCACACACTATAGGTTTGCAATTCATCATCATCGATCCCAGTTCCTTGACATTCGTTACACACGGGTAAACATGAAGGATAATGGTATGTATACGATGCACCCACACTTATGGTGCTACCGGTGCATCGAATGCATAAAATATTTCAAAAATCTAGCACATTGACACTACATCAATGTATGTTGTAATAAAATTTCCTATCAAATTTTGAAAGACTTCTTGAGATAAAAAAATGACAAAATTGACATCAATATGATGTTGGGCCAAATCTAAAGCCCAATTTATGTTATGTACTATTCAATATTGAATTTGTCTTTTGTTTTCCGAGCTTTGTTCCGAATTTTGACTTGAAATTTTGTGACAACCTACATTGATATTGTGTGAATGTGCTAATTTGTTTTTAGAACTTTTTGGAAACTTTACATCAGTGCATCGGTTGCACCGCAAGCACTGGTGCACCAGATATTCTCCCAGTAAGAGCATCTACAACTGGACTTGGCAAATCCGGCCCCTCAAACGCCCGCGGATGCGCCCACTGACCAGGCACCCCTCAAATGTTGCGCCGCACATCCTCATACCGCGAATTCTGATCCTCAAATCCATGCAATATATGCACGTCGATCATATAGTACAAACTGTCTGAATGCCAAAGTTCGAAACAAAGGAAAGCAAATCATAGTTCAACAAACTGGACATGGTAAAATGAAATCAATGTTCGAGCGTGATGGATGGCCTCAGATCAGTGGCCGGGCGCCTGCTCCGAGCGGAATGCGTCCTGCTCGTCATGCATCCGGGCAGCCTCCTTCACCTGCATCCATGCTTCCTGCTCCGCCTGCATCCGGGCTGCCTCCTCCGCCCGCATCCGGGCCGCGACCGCCCTCACCACCTCGTACTTCCTATGGTCATTGATCTCTTTCTTCTTATCTACAAGCCACTTCTTCGCATGCTCACCCAAGAGGGTCTCGTCCGCCAACATGATCCTCACATCTCCTGCGTCCCATGCGAGTTGCAACCTGTCCTTCTCAAGCTCTATGTCGCCAAATGTCTTGGCCTTCTCGAGCTCCCATTTGATCGCCGCTTGTTGCTTCTCTAACTCAATCTTCTCCCTCTCAATTTCTAGCTTCTTCTCCGCCTTCTTTCGGTCCCACTCCATCCTTTCCTTTTGCGTATCCAACATGAGCTTGTACCTCTCCTCCTTGTTCTCCCTCACCGAAAAAATGCTCGTCCATGTCGACGACATTTTGGTAGCCGCAGCATCACGGGCAACACGTGCCTTCTCCCACTTGTTTCCCATGACTTGGCGCACTCCTTTGGCACAGTGGCTTTTCCATCCGTCACGACCACATCGTCCGACCCAATTGATTGGTTCGAGCTTGATCCATCATTCCTCTTCTTGCCGGACTTGAGGTTGGCCACAAGTTGGTTCACTTCGGCTTGCCATTCAACATGTCCCAACAATGGCTAAACGCAAATGGCTCCTTCTCCACCTCGTGATACAAAGTGGCCGCCACCGCCTTCTAGCAAACAACATATGTATGAGCACGAGAATTCAAACACAAGAAGCATATGCAACGGACGACAAGATGAGGCAATCGAGCTTACATGAGTTGCAACTTTCATCCCACTTTGAGGGCGTTTGGTCACTTGTGAATAGTAGCCGACATACTTGTTCACTTCCCCTTGAATGACCCCCCAACGATGTTGGAGAGATGCCACATTGTGGGTGGTCACGATAGGATGCGGCTCCACATACTCCCTTTGCTCATGATACTCCTTCCAAATCTTCGTCCAATAGGTGTTCCCCTTTTGATCGGTGTCGTATAATGGATCCATCGTTGTGGCCAACCAAGCTTTGACCAACAAGATATCCTCAAATCTTGAGATTGCCAGACCTCTTGCCTTCAGCGTCTTGGTCTTCTTCTTCTTGCTCGGATTGGGATCAGATGTTGTCCCAACTTCAAATGCGGTGGTGGCCTCCAATTCATACTCCATTTCGATCGGATCTTCATTTTCATTGATCATGTTCGACAAGAACGCCTCCTACATGATTATGATTTGCAAGCATTTATCATGAGTGAAATGAACTAGTGGTCTATGCCAAAATATGATCGGACAAGAACAAAGAAAATGCACCGACTCTTGTTCGGTCATTCCGTTGAACATGTCGAGGGCAGCCCGTGCACTGCCGGAGCCCGTGGTGATCTGCCCGCCGAACGAGCTGCGGCGAGCCACACACGTGGGCCGCCGACATCTGCGTGGGTGGAAAGCTGTCTGGAATGGCCCAGCCGGCGGTCGAATCATCCTCCCAAGGAGGGCGGACGACGTAATCCACGTAGGCGCCCGGAGGGAAGGAGTGCGGGGATCCGGGCGCGACGGAGGAGACAACTGCTCCACCACGTCCAAACCTCCCCGCGCCACCGCCGCCGCTTCCCCTCTGTCGCTGTCGGCATCGCCGCAACTTGCGGGCGACGTTCTCCGCCTTGCAAGTCGGAACCGACGAATTGATGCCACCGACGGACAAGGCGGACCGCGTCTCCGTCGCGACCGTGTGGGTCCGGCTGGACGACATCTCCGGTGGTGGATCGGGACCGGAGGTGAGGATTGGGAGCAAGGGTGGAGGACGACGAGAATCCGGGCACGAGAAAGGTTGGAGGATGGCGGGAGGAAGACGAAGAGTTTGATGGATTTGGTGCAATTTAGCGTGGGGGCGGGCTGTCGGGTCCAACGTGGCGGGCTTGCCCGGACGCGCTCTGGCACCCACATATCCGCACCATATTTGGGCTGAATATGTATGGTGCCGGTCAGCCCAATCGTATTTGAAAGGTCCAGTTATAGATGCTCTTAATCATCATTAACGCAGCACCACCAAGATCCAAAAATGATGTGCACGTAGCGTGTTTCCGAGAATCCATCGTGGCAATGGACACGTGCAGAAGAAGCTTTCCCCAGAAAGCACCTACCTCGGCCGACACGTGGGCCCAGCCTGCTTTGCAAGGCCGCCCCCTCGACGAGGTAGGCGTAGTTGCATCGGGCCAATTAAAACGCCACGAGACGACCGGATCTGGATTTTCTTTTCATTCCTACAGATGCAGAGGTGGGGTAGAAATTGAAATCCACCCATCAATCAGAGATTAAATTAGCAGATAAAGGCAGTAGATAAATACCGTAATAATAAGATAAGAAAAGAGAGAAACCGGGTACTACTAACCGCCAAAGCGGCTGTGGCTCTCCGCGTGAGCGGCTGCGGCTGCCGCGGCCGGGCCGTCCGATCAGCGGCCGGACGTGGTCCCCACGCGCCACGGGCGGCTGCCCGCGGCGCGGCCGCAGGTCGCGGTCGCGGCTGATCTGGCCACGGGCCCGAACCCGCCCGTTTGGACTGGAGCTACGCCAACGAGGACTAGGAGGAAGCACGAACCAACTCCTCTCCGCTTTCTTAAAAAAAAATTGGTGTCCAAAGAGATTCTTCCTCACGAGTCCTCGGGGATCAAGGGAGTCACACGACGGCCTCGCCAAAAGGCCGCAGCCCACACGTGACCCGGAATTCTTGCTGTGCCCGGGGGCGGATACGCAAATACGGGAGATACCGTCGGTTGGCAACGACCTGCAACATAAGAGTAGGGGGAGGAGGCAGAAAACAATTGCTAAAACGAGATTTGGAGGGGCAACACAAACACAGGGGCCGGAAATATAGTGGGTGTGTGGGGACGAGGGAGGGGTTGGCAGGCACGGCGGGCGAGCGAGCTCCGCCTTCGCTCTATAAATGCAGGGCCGCGCATCGCCTTAAACGCCCCAAGACTCGGAGGAGAGGTCAGGGAGAGAGGAGGGAGGCGAGAGAGGCGGCGCGTTCCCAATCCGCACGCACGTACGAGTCCGCTCGCCCTCCCCCGTCGCTACCCGCCGGCCACCCGGCGAGGGACACGAGACCCGCGGCAGGCGGCGGCACTTGCGAGATCGCGCGCATCGGTCCCATCATCGTCCCCAGCCAGGCAAGGCAAGGGCAGGCGGCTGAGAGCGCTATAAGACCGAGAGGTACCCGTCCGTCCTGCGTCCCTCCCAGCTCTTGCCACGACGAGAATCCGTAGGTGGCGTCGTGGATAGATAGATAGATGGAAACATAGAGAGAGAGAGAGAGAGCAACTAGGTTGGCTCTGCCCGCGCGCGTGTGCGTAGTAGGTGGCGGCCGTTTCCGCTTAGTTTTATTATTCGATCTGCCGCTGGTGTTTCGATTCTGCGCCAGCCCGCGCGCGCGTGTGGTTTCTGAATCTTCCTCTCGTGTCCAGGAGGCGGCGGCGGAATCTCTCTGCGCCGCCGTGCGGCGGTTGGTAGATCTGTTCGTCTCTGGCCGGCCCCCGTCGCTGAGGCGTCTGGTCTGGTGATTATTTTTACCCTCTCTGTTCCATCGCGCCCAGCGTGGCGCAGGCTGTTTGCTTCTCTTTGCCTTTGGTCGCGACATGTGGGGAAGGGGACAACTTTCAGCTTTATGTTGTTGATTTTCTCTTGTTGTTTATTTCCACTGTTTTTCGGTTTGCTCCTTCGTAGTAAGAGATTGGTTTATGCGCGCCCTCTAATCCTCGTCGCATGGTTTATTGTTGCATTACATGTGATAGACTGAGGCGTGGGGTGCAGCCATGCCGACGGCGCAGGGGATTGGTTTGAAGCACGCGACGCCGACGGGCGTCGGCCGCAGGGCCCGGCGCAGCCACGCCGCGTCCGCGCATGGCCGCTCCGCGAGGCAGGCGCACGGTGCCATGTCTCTGGAGGGCGGCGGGTTCCTCGGCGGCGCGCACCGCATCGAGGAACGCGTCGCGCCATGCCCGCCTCGGGCCGCGGCGCGTGACGCAGAGTCGATACGGCCCATGTCTCTGCTACCCGAGAGCAGCATTGGGCTCTACAACCCGGCGTTCGAGCGTGACTCGTGCGGCGTTGGTTTCGTCGCCGAGCTGTCGGGCGTTGACAACCGGGCGACCGTGAGTTCTTTGCACCAAGGACACCGCTGCAGCTTCTCTCTTCCATCTACAGGGTTGAGATATTGATTTGGCTGTGATTTACTTTACAGGTCGTCGATGCCATTCAGATGCTTGAAAGAATGGCACACCGAGGTGCCTGCGGCTGTGAGAAAAACACTGGTGATGGTGCCGGCATTCTCGTTGCTCTACCACACAACTTCTTCCGAGAGGTGAATCAATGAAAATTGCAAGCAAACTCAGTTTTCCTTGACAGAGTTATTCATCTTGGGTGTCGCTCTGCTATTGCCGCAGGTGACAAAGGATGCCGGTTTCGAGTTACCGCCACCAGGTGAGTATGCTGTTGGAATGGTCTTCCTGCCAACCGATGAGAAGCGCCGCGAGAGGAGCAAAACTGAGTTTACAAAGGTTGGTTGGTTGGTGTATAGACAATTAGACAGCGTGCGAGGCGAGTCTGCGATGGTAAGCTTATGTGTTGGATTTTTTTTATTCATGCAGGTCGCTGAGTCGCTAGGACATTCGATACTTGGGTGGCGCCAGGTTCCCACTGACAATTCAGACTTGGGCCAAGCTGCGCTCGACACTGAACCAGCGATTGAACAGGTTTTCCTCACAAAGAGTTCAAAATCGAAGGCCGACTTCGAACAGCAGGTTCTCCATGAGTTTAATTTTCTCTCAACACATGTAATGAGCTTTCCTCTCAACTAACCCATCAATTATCACAGTTGTTTATCCTGAGGAGGCTCTCAATTGTATCTATCCGGGCCGCGCTGAATCTTAAGCGTGGAGGAGAGAGAGATTTCTACATGTGCTCTCTATCTTCAAGGTCCTTAACTTCTTCTGAATTGCATTTTCACTACAAACTGATGAGGTTGAGATCAGGAAGCCCAATTAAGGTCCTGGCTGTAATGGAATATTAACAACACAAAAATTGATAGGAAAAACAATCCTAGACTATCTCTTAAACTTTAGAAATCTGTAATGTAAGGACATCCCATTTTTACTGTATTCATGTGAGTAATTATTGTTAAATCTTCTTATTGTGGTTTTCCAGGACCATTGTCTACAAGGGCCAGCTTATGCCGTCTCAGCTTCAGGGGTACTACTATGCGGACATAGGTCATGAAAACTTCTCCAGTTATATGGCTCTGGTAAATACGAAACCTTGATACTCTTACAACAAAAGTCATGGTCGTAGTCAGCGGACGGGAATCAATAATAGCAAGCCAGTTGTAAGATCAAGACTCGCTCCTGTGCAGACATCAAATTTGAGCTGTCTATTCATATGCTATTTCAGTCCTGCTTCGTGATGCCTTTAAGTGAAGTACTAGAAACTTCTCTTAGTTGATACCCGATAACCATGTTGCAGAGTCCAGCTGCAGTTCTGCTATGGCCGACTGCTTGCCGACTCTTCAGGATGTGACCGAAGAAATTGTGTTTGGTTTGAGGTAGCTTAGGGCTCCCAACTGTTTTGCATGAAATTATACGCAGCTGATGTATTTTTACAAAATTCGTTCTTCACAAGGAAGTTTTGTTCTGAATACCTGCAAAAGATGATTATAATATGATTTCTAAAAGTCATATCTTGAAACAGGTTCACTCAAGGTTCTCCACCAACACCTTCCCCAGCTGGGACCGTGCACAGCCAATGCGTGTCTTAGGCCACAATGGAGAGATCAATACTCTTAAAGGGAACAAAAACTGGTAATATTATTGTCAAATCTTTTCCTCTTTGCTTTAACCATTTCTTGGCAGATGCAATTATCTCAATATGCACGTTGTATATATGGCAGGATGAAAGCTCGTGAGGGTCTCTTGGAGTGTGAGAAGCTTGGCCTATCACAGGATGAAATGTCAAAAATTCTTCCAATAGTGGATGCCACTTCTTCAGATTCAGGTCCGCAGTCTAATATGCAGCATGAATTCCACTTGGCAAATAAAAATTCATCTCGGTTTTGTGAGTTACTAAGTGTGAAAAAACATGTGAATTCTAGGTGCATTTGATGGTGTTCTCGAGCTCCTTATCCGTGGTGGAAGAAGCCTGCCAGAAGCTGTGATGATGATGATCCCTGAGGCGTGGCAGAATGATGTAAACATGGAACCTGATAAGAAAGCTCTGTACGAGTTCTTGTCAGCCCTTATGGAGCCTTGGGATGGACCTGCTCTCATATCTTGTAAAAAACTTAAACCCGTTTCTTTTTTCTGATCATACTTCTAACTGATTACTTAAGCTAACATGGGTACAACCTGTAGTTACCGATGGCCGCTACCTTGGAGCTACCCTGGATCGCAATGGCCTTAGGCCTGGTCGATTTTATGTGACCCACAGTGGACGTGTGGTCATGGGTAGTGAAGTTGGTGTTGTGGATATTCCTGCCCAAGATGTGTTGAGAAAGGGTCGGCTTAACCCTGGAATGATGTTACTCGTTGACTTCGACAACCATACTGTAGTAGATGATGAAGCACTCAAGGCACAGTACTCTAAAGCTCACCCGTATGGAGAATGGCTCAAACGACAAAAGATGTACCTCAAAGACATTGTAGAATCTGTCCCAGAAACTGACAGAGTTGCTCCAAGCATTTCTGGTTCTATTACGGTAAGTACTTACGTGGTCCAACTTCCTCATTCACTGGGTAGTTTGGTGACGAAAATTGGTAAACCATAAGTAACATGGTGATTTTAATATTCTTTTACAATTTGGTGTAGCAAACAAATGAGAACAAGGAATGTGTAGGCATCAATGCAATTGTGACTCCACTAAAGGCGTTTGGGTAAGCAAGGATTAAACATTGTCAACTATCACTCATGTTTCAGTTTCTGCTGGCTAATGATCCAACCGATTAACTACAGGTACACATTGGAAGCCCTAGAAATGTTGCTGCTGCCAATGGCTAAAGATGGAGTGGAAGCTCTTGGATCAATGGGAAATGATGCACCCCTAGCAGTGATGTCAAACAGAGAGAAGCTGACTTTTGAGTACTTCAAGCAGATGTTTGCACAAGTAACAAACCCTCCAATCGATCCAATTAGGGAGAAGATTGTTACATCTATGGAATGTATGATTGGGCCAGAAGGAGATTTGCTGGAAATAACCGAAAAGCAATGCAACCGCCTTGCACTTAAAGGTCCTTTGGTGTCAATGGATGAAATGGAATCTATCAAGAAGATGAACTACCGTGGTTGGCGCAGCAAGGTGCTCGACATAACTTATCTGAAGAATTCTGCAAGGAAGGGCTTGGAAGAAACTTTGGATAGAATTTGTGCTGAAGCCCGGGAAGCTATACGTGAGGGATACAAAATTTTAGTTCTTTCAGACAGAGGTCAGTGACTTATTCACTTTATACTTGCATCCCATTGTTTGATGGTACAAATTACTCATAAGTTGACAAAAAATTCTAGCAGATGGGTCAGGTGTGCACAATTTATTATCGTTAGCTTCCAGCAAACATATCACATCACCATATATTAACTTAAATATGATCATAATTTTCTTTGATAGTCAATTGTTTCCAGTGTAATGTGTTGTATGAAGGACATGCTTACTTTGTCACCTTGGACATAATTGGAATGTATATTAAGTTTATTATGCAACTCAATATCTTCCAATACTGAAATTTGTTGTATTTTCTTGATTCAGGATTTTCTTCAGACCGTGTTGCTGTCAGTTCCCTCTTAGCAGTTGGAGCAGTACATCAACACCTTGTTGCAAATCTTGAGAGGACACGCGTAGGATTATTGGTTGAGTCTGCTGAACCTCGTGAAGTGCACCATTTCTGTACACTCGTTGGATTTGGTGCAGATGCTATATGCCCTTATTTGGCCATTGAAGCAATTTGGTGCTTGCAGACTGATGGGAAGATTCCTCCTACCGACTCAAAGGAGGAACTTGTTGAAAAATATTTTTATGCTTCCATCTATGGAATGATGAAGGTTCTTGCAAAGATGGGAATATCCACCCTTGCATCTTACAAAGGGGCACAGATTTTTGAAGCTCTTGGACTTTCTTCTGAAGTGATTCACAAGTGTTTTGAAGGCACTCCTAGCAGAATTGAGGGTGCAACGTTCGAAATGCTTGCACGTGATGCTCTCCGTCTTCACGAGTTGGCATTCCCATCAAGAACACCTCCGCCTGGCAGTGCAGATGCAAAAGCCCTTCCCAATCCAGGGGATTACCACTGGAGGAAAAATGGTGAAGTCCACCTAAATGATCCTCTTGCAATGGCAAAATTACAAGAAGCAGCTAAAGTAAACAGCCGGGAAGCATACAAAGAATATTCTAAGCGAATTCAAGAGCTTAACAAGGCGTGCAATCTGCGTGGTATGCTGAAATTTATAGATAGCACTAGCAAGATTTCTTTGGATGAGGTTGAACCTGCAAGTGAGATAGTGAAACGCTTTTGTACTGGGGCAATGAGTTATGGATCTATTTCGTTGGAGGCACATACTGCCCTTGCTGTGGCCATGAACAAACTGGGAGGCAAATCTAACACAGGTATTTCATGCATATGTGACATTTTTTACCCTTTCGCTGGTTGTTACCCTTCTGATGAAATCATGTATAGTAGCTTTACTTGCACATCAACTCTTAGAGCCTTGTTGCATAACATATTTTTCTTATTTTTGCTGCAGTAGTGTAGTGTCTATGTTTCTACTGTTTAAATATGCCCTCGAAGTTGGTACTTTATACATGACCATGTCTAGAAATGCACTACTTATTTTGATGCTATCACATGAAAACTATACTCTCATAGCAGTACAAGTATTTATCTTCCTGTTGATGTTGAATGCACTTCTGTGAAAACTATACTCTCATAGTAGTGTCTATGTTTCTACAAGTATTTATCACATGAAAACTATACTCACATAAAACCATTTCATCTTCCTGTTGATGTTGAATGCACTTCTGTGAACAAATTATCCCAGTTCATAGCAAGAGTTAACTTCTAAGCTTTTATCTATCTGTTGATGTTGAATGCACTTCTGGTAGCAAATTATCCTAATTCCTAGCAAGATTTAACTTCTGCTTGCGTAGAAACCCAGACAGCTTGCACGCATTATTCTTCTTTGGACTGTTTGTATTATAGATATTTTCTGCCCACACAGTTAATATTATATTGCCAAATCTTTGTATTTATTTTCACTCCTAAACTAAACTCATTTTACCCATCTGCTAATTTAGGGGAGGGAGGGGAGCAGCCTTCTCGTATGGAGCCTCTTCCTGATGGTTCGATGAATCCAAAACGAAGTGCAATCAAGCAAGTTGCCAGTGGACGATTTGGAGTTTCCAGCTATTATCTGACTAATGCAGATGAGCTGCAGATAAAAATGGCTCAGGTACTTGACAATGCTGTGCATTGCGCAATCACTGGAATGATCTCAGTTTATAGAAAGCAACTGTATTCAACGTCATGTGGTTGGCATTTATTCTTTTTTTGTATCGTATATGTATAGGGTGCTAAGCCTGGTGAAGGTGGTGAGCTACCAGGTCACAAGGTTATCGGTGACATTGCAGTTACCAGACATTCTACAGCTGGTGTTGGGCTTATTAGTCCACCTCCTCACCATGATATATATTCTATCGAGGATCTTGCACAGCTTATCCATGACCTTAAGGTACATTACCTGATGCTCTTCTATAGCCAAGGCATCTGCCTATTTATGTATGGTTGTTAGTTGCTACTTCTAGATTATATTGGTTATCTAAACGCTGTGATGGTCTAACCCTCCTGAGAAGCTAGAATCACTTGCTAAACTGGTACAATTGATCCTGCACATATACTTGTGTCTCCATTTGGGAGTTTACCCTCCTTTTTGAAAAACTCATTTTGCAAATGTTACCTGCTGATGCCTGTCTTCTCTCTGTAGAATTCAAATCCTCAAGCTCGAATCAGCGTGAAGCTAGTGTCTGAGGCTGGTGTCGGAGTTGTAGCTAGCGGTGTTGTAAAAGGACACGCAGACCATGTTCTTATTTCTGGCCATGACGGTGGCACCGGTGCATCAAGATGGACAGGTATCAAGAATGCTGGACTTCCATGGGAACTAGGATTGGCCGAGACACATCAAACTTTAGTGGCAAATGGGCTTCGTGGTCGAGCTGTCCTACAAACAGATGGCCAGTTAAAAACTGGTAGAGATGTTGCTGTGGCGTGCTTACTTGGTGCAGAGGAATTTGGTTTCAGCACTGCTCCACTGATCACACTTGGCTGCATTATGATGCGGAAGTGCCATACCAATACTTGCCCTGTTGGTATAGCCACTCAAGATCCAGTGCTCCGAGAAAAATTTGCTGGAGAACCAGAGCATGTCATTAACTTTTTCTTCATGCTTGCTGAGGAGCTAAGAGAAATTATGGCTCAGCTTGGCCTCCGTACAATTAATGAAATGGTTGGACGCTCTGATATGCTTGAAGTTGATCCAGAAGTAGTTAAGAGCAATGAGAAACTTGAAAATATTGATCTCTCATTGATCTTAAAACCAGCTGCAGAGATTCGTCCTGGGGCCGCTCAGTACTGTGTTGAAAAGCAAGACCATGGCCTTGACATGGCTTTGGATAACAAACTTATAGCTTTATCAAGGCCTGCACTTGAAAAGGAAGTTCGTGTTTTCGTTGAGACTCCAATCAAGAACACTAATCGGGCAGTAGGCACTACACTTAGCCATGAAGTCACAAAACGTTATCACATGAAGGGATTAGATCCTGGAACCATTCATGTGAAACTCACTGGAAGTGCTGGTCAGAGTTTTGGTGCTTTTCTCTGTCCTGGAATAACCCTTGAGCTTGAAGGAGACAGCAATGATTACGTTGGCAAAGGATTATCTGGTGGAAAGATTGTTGTGTACCCACCCAGGAACAGTACATTTAGTGCAGAAGACAATATTGTCATTGGTAATGTGGCCCTGTATGGTGCTACCAAGGGAGAAGCATACTTCAATGGAATGGCAGCAGAAAGGTTTTGTGTTCGTAATTCTGGTGCTCGAACAGTGGTTGAAGGAATTGGTGATCATGGATGCGAGTACATGACAGGGGGTACTGTAGTCATCCTTGGTAAAACAGGAAGAAATTTTGCTGCTGGGATGAGTGGAGGCATCGCTTATGTTTATGATGTTGATGGGACATTCAGTGCCCGCTGTAACAATGAGTTGGTTGATCTATATCATGTGGAGGAAGAGGATGATGTAACCACTTTGAAAATGATGATAGAGCAACATCGACTTCACACAGAGAGCGTCCTGGCCAAAGACATACTCTCTAAATTCGACACTCTTCTTCCAAAATTTGTAAAAGTATATCCAAGGGATTATAAGAGGGTTCTAGAAGAAATGAAGGCAGAAAAAGCTGCAGCTAGGCCTACAAAGGAACCTAAGGTGGCAAATGGTGTTTCTGTGACAACTAAGGTAATATATGATTTAAGTAATAATTCTTCTGCATACCTTTTTAATTTGAATTTATAGTAGAGATGGTGTTCTCCATTTAAGTTTATCCATCAGAAATTGCAATGATGCACATTGCCACTACTGTGTGAACTTCTATTTTTGCCTAAGTAGATTAACTTTGATCTACAGAAAATACAAACAGAGAAGTCATCCAGCCGACCAACACGTGTTGCCAACGCCAAAAAGTACCGGGGTTTTGTAACATATGAGCGAGAGGGTGTTTCTTACCGTGATCCAAATGAGCGTGTTAAAGATTGGAACGAGGTTGCCATTGAATCAGTTCCAGGGCCACTGTTAAACACACAGTCTGCTCGTTGTATGGATTGTGGCACTCCTTTCTGTCATCAGGTGAAGCTGAGTTTATCTTTTCTATTTAACATTGATGATTGTAGTTGGATTTATTGTGGGGTTAAGGATTGATATGTTTAGTCATTGACTACATATGACATCGAGATGCTAAGATTTCATGATTATTTGTACAGGAAAGCTCAGGTGCTGGCTGTCCTCTTGGAAATAAGATCCCAGAGTTCAATGAATTAGTTCACCAGAATAGATGGCGTGAAGCATTGGATCGCCTACTAGAGACAAACAACTTCCCTGAATTTACTGGACGTGTGTGCCCTGCTCCTTGTGAGGGGTCTTGTGTTCTTGGCATTATTGAGAACCCAGTATCAATCAAAAGCATAGAATGCTCGATTATAGACAAAGGTTTTGAGGAGGGATGGATGGTACCACGACCACCACTTCAAAGAACAGGGTATGTCTTTTTTACCATCTAGTTCGGCTTATTCCCTTATTTATTTACTTTTGTTTCATTAATAGGTAACATTTGAGTTACAATTTCTGATATAAACTGTTCCTTTCGCAGAAAGAAAATCGCTATAGTTGGCAGTGGTCCTGCTGGTTTGGCTGCCGCTGATCAACTGAATAAAATGGGCCATTTTGTAACTGTATTTGAACGTTCGGATCGTATAGGAGGTCTTATGATGTATGGAGTACCAAACATGAAGACAGACAAGATTGGAGTTGTTCAGCGTCGTGTCAATTTAATGGCCGAAGAGGGTGTAACATTTGTGGTGAATGCTAATATAGGGAGTGATCCTTTATACTCAATTGAACGTCTCCGTTCTGAGAACAATGCAGTTATTTTGGCTTGTGGAGCTACAAAACCAAGGTAACTAATTGGAACGAGGATTTTTTTCTAGTTTACTCCAAGAGGAGTAGCAACAATCTCAAAAGAACTGGCATATATCTTTTGACACTAACTGACTAACATCATGTGGGATATTCTTGAACAGGGACCTCAGTATTCCTGGCCGTCAGCTAGCTGGAGTTCATTTTGCCATGGAATTTCTCCACGCAAATACCAAAAGCTTGCTTGATAGCAACTTGGAGGATGGAAGATACATATCTGCCAAGGGTAAGAAGGTGGTGGTCATTGGTGGTGGAGACACAGGCACAGATTGCATCGGTACGTCTGTTAGGCATGGTTGCAGCAGCATTGTAAATCTGGAGCTTCTCACCAAGCCACCAAGCAAGAGAGCTTCTGACAACCCCTGGCCCCAGGTAAATGCAAAAAAAACTGGATATTGCCCTGCACATGCGAATTTGGCCATTCCATTTCCAGCTTGGAAAGTTCTCAAGTCACCATTCTGTTTTTGCATGCAGTGGCCTAGAGTCTTCCGAGTGGACTATGGGCACCAGGAAGCATCTACCAAGTTTGGAAATGATCCAAGAACTTACGAAGTCTTAACCAAGCGTTTCATTGGTGATGAAGATGGAAAATTGAAGGCCCTTGAGGTGGTGCGCGTGAAGTGGGAGAAAGTAGATGGAAGATTCCAGTTCAAGGAGATTGAAGGATCACAGATCATCGAGGCAGACCTTGTCCTCCTTGCCATGGGATTCCTGGGCCCTGAAGAGGTTAGTTATGCAGACTCTGAACTACTGTCACGCCTGAGTTTTATCTTGATGATAGATGTTGGACAAGCAACTCACCGTTTTATTTCTCTGCAGAACATCGCTGACAAACTGGGTTTAGAGAAAGACAACCGTTCCAACTTCAAAGCTCAATTCGGACACTTCGGGACCAGTGTGGATGGCGTTTTTGCCGCTGGGGATTGCAGGCGCGGGCAATCGCTGGTTGTTTGGGCCATCACCGAAGGGCGTGAAGCTGCTGCTGCAGTAGATAAGTACTTGTCAAGGGATGAACAAAATGTCGCAGGCCTTACATAGGTTTGTGGTGCTGAATTCATAGCAACGTAATTTAGGATGGGTGATTTTATCCATTGATGATGATAGCAAATTGTGCTAAGGCTTGGGCTCAATAGGGAAAGAAAGAGAGAGAGAGAGCCCTTTTTATACTTGGGATAGGCATACAATTGGAAATTTTGGTTGGCTATTGTTTGTTGGTTCATTGTCTAGCTATAATGTTTTGCTTCGCTGCCTAAATGCGGCTTTGTAGCCTGAATAATGTACAGTATTTTTGGTTGCTCAATGGTTGTAAAGTCGTCTGGGTAATATGGACTAGTACTTTTATTTTCCCCAAAATCTAAAAATGGCCGCGTGCTAACTAAAGAGAACGAGCGGCCGGGCTTCCTAGCCATGCATGAGTTGTTTTTGCATGTTATTATCAGTATTTAATGTGTTCACACTAGTTGATTTTAAAAAGCCATATCTTTCAAATTGCGCGTCGGAATTCAGATCCGTCTTCACTGTCGAATTCTTTGCGACGAGATCTTTGAAACTAGATCCCGCATGAGTATATTTCGACGAAAGTTTTTGATGCCAACTTTGGCGCTATATTGTGCAACTTCAGTACTGCTTTGTGCAACTTTAGTACTGCATGGTGCAATTTTTTTTAGACCCAATTTTTTGGAGCTGCATCCACAGTAGTTGTAGTTGCACACATAGTAGTCCTAGTTGGCATATGCATGACCACAGAGTTGCACAATCTAGCCGCACAGTCACATATGAATTGTCATAGCTTGTAATATAGTCTAGTTGCACACACATTGATATTTAGTTGGCTTATAACGTAGTCTAGTTGCACACACATTGATGTTTAGTTGGCAGGAAGACTAGTTGCACACACATATGCTTAGTTGGCTTATAATATAGTCTAGTTGCACACACATTGATGTTTAGTTGGCAGGACACTAGTTGCACACACATATGCTCAGTTGACGCGACAATGTAGTCTAGTTGCACACGCATATGCTCAGTTGACGCGACAATGTAGTCTAGTTGCACACACATTGATATTTAGTTGGCAGGACTAGTTACACACACATATACTCGGCGATGTAGTCTAGTTGCACACATATTGATGATTAGTTGGCAGGACTATTGACACACATATGCTCAGTTGGCGCGACAATGTAGTCTAGTTGCAGACACATTGATGTTTAGTTGACAGGACTATTGGCGCACACATATGCTCAGTTGGCGCGGCAATGTAGTCTAGTTGCACACACATTGATGTTTAGTTGACAGGAAGAATAGTTCGTCGAAACATTCCCATGCAGATCTATTTTTGAAGAGCACGTCGCGAGGGTTTCAACGATGACAACGGATCAGAATTTCGACACACGGTTTAAAAGATATGTCTTTTATAATTTTGAAAACCAAAAATTAATGCACTAGAGGCGAACATGAGAATAGTCATCCATCACGTGAGAAAAGACCAGCAGTGTCCTTTTAGCACTTTTGGATTACAGTAATTTAGCTCTTTTTAATATGTGGCAGCGACTAGACATCTGGGACCAGGGGCCGGCCGCTCGCGAGCGGCAGCGAGCACCCGGCCGCCAGCTAGACCGGTCCTTTATTTTTTGTGTGCGCTGGTGACATGGGAACCCCACTAGTTGGCAATCATCTCTGGGAGGAACCTGGGCAAATGATAACTCCTCCCAACAAGGAGCGATCGAGCGAACCCTCGTGTTTCCTTTTGGGCGTCAGCTACATTGGTTGTTCACGCGAACACTCAGCAGGCCCACGAAGGGCCAATGAAAGAAGAGAGGTAGGCTCTTTCTTTTTTTTAAATGCCATGAAAAATAAAAAATTCCGATGCATAAAAGGGTGAGAAACAAAATTTACAAGTCTGCCATCCTCTAATTTGAAATTTAACCATGTTATATTTCAAAACAAATATGACATGGTATCTACAAAAACTAAAATTGACATGCTCTATAATTTGTGAAACAACATACTTGGTTTGATGACACCTTCATCTGAAAAACATGTTTTTATCTAGACAAGTCAAATAAAATTGCCATGGTCCAAAGATAAAAAAAAAGTTGTAAAGCCAAAATTGCCAAGAGTCTAATTAATAAAATTGCCGTAGCCTAATTAATAAAATTTTCATGGTGTAAATAATAAAATTATCATTGTCTAATTAATAATTTTATTAAGGTCTAATTAATAAAATTGCCATGGCATCGTTTCTGGCCGGGGCACCGGCCGAACCGTTCCGCCGGTCTCGTCCGCGCGCGCTGCAGCAAGTCAAGTCGCGACACGTGGGGTGGTGGATCCCAATCACACGGCCTTATCCCCTTCCAGCTTTCTCTCCAACTGCTTGTTGTTTCTTCTATGTCTTCTCTCTCTTCCCACCTTGCAGATCCCGCCTCGCCGACGTTCTCCCGAGCTGCCGTCCCCTCGCGGCACCAGCAGCTACCTTTCTTCCTTCTCCCTCTCTTCCCTTTCCTCCTCCTCTCTTCCTTTTTGCTGCAACCGGCGACAGGCCAAACGCGGGGAGGACCGAGGTGCCCGTGCTACAACCATGGCCACAGAGAGGAGCTGCAATCGCGGTACTGGGAGAGTTGCAAACGGCGTTTTCCCGTGCTACAACCATGGAGACAAAAAGCTACATCCAATAGATAAAAAAGATTCAACCAGACAACAAAATACAGGAAAAGTTACAACCGTTTGACAAAAAGCTTCAACCCGCAGACGAAAAGCTTCAAACAGAGATTGAGAAATCCTCCTCGACGACGACCATGGCGTCTCTCTGTGTTTTTGTTGCAACCGCAGAGTAAAAAGCTGCAACCCTTTGTGAAAAAAGCTTCAAGCTCAGGTGAAAAAAAGCTTCAATTGGCACGGTGGAAAGCTTCAATCCGCGAGAAAAGCTTCAACATGCATAGAAAAATCTTCAACCGATGAGATAAGAAGTTTCAACCTGACTCGCCAATGGCAGCGAGCGGCGACGTTGAGAGCTGCGTCGGCGACACGACAGTGCAGCGACGATGGCGGCTGCTAGGTGCTGCAACGACAGGGGGTGCTGGAGTGCTTCAAGACGGCACCATTTTTTGCTACGAGGGGGCGACGGGCTTTCTGCTGGACCGGGGGGCGAGTACGGGTGCTGCGACGGCGACGGGGACGGAGAGCGCATCCAGCAGCGTGGGACTAGGGGGGAGGAGGTCCAGGTGAGGGGGCTCGTCGCCGGCGGTAGGAGTGGCTGGGGTGGGGGCACGGTGAAGAAGAAGAAGAGGAAGAAGAAGTCAACGCGGGGGAAGGGGGCGCGAGGAACAGATCTGACGGCTCGAGCTCGCGGATCGGACGGCTGGGGCTTGACCGGCCCAACGATTGGGCCGGTGCGCCGGCGCAGATCGCTTCGTTGGGCCGGTGCGCCGGCGCAGATTGCTGCCCATAATAAAACTACCATGGTGTAATTAATAAAATTGCATGGTATAACTGAAAAAATTGCCATGATCTAGAATAGTAAAGTTGTCATGCTACCTACAAAAACTACCATGGTCTAAATGATAAATTGTCATGGTACCTACAATAGGACTACCATGGTGTAATTAATAAAAATTGTTGTGGACTAACTGAAACCATGTTGTTGTCTGAATAATAAAATTGCCATGCTATAATAAAAATGCACGAGGAAAATTTGGAATTTTCTCCTATAGAAATATGGCAACTTTGGGATTTGTAATGGGCTCATGCCAAAAAATATAAAAATGCACATGGCAAGTTCTTTGTTCTTCAAAAAACATGGCAAGTTTTTGGATTGTGAAACGGGAACATGGCAAAATTTAGGAATTTTGTTCTTTCAAAAGAACGATTTTTTAAAAAAAATCTAGATTTCTTTGCTCAAAATTTTCAAAGTGAAAAATCGAATTCAAAACATTTTAGCTTCAAAACCATATAGCAAGTTTGACCACATTGGTTCACAACCATTTGTTCACGAGATCAAGCCACCACCCACACAACTTTGCCATTTTAAAACTGACATGGCAGCAGCCTTGCGCCGCGATTTATGCGAGGATACCGAGCAACAATCAACATGTTCGTTGCGAGAGCTTGCCCAGTGAACGTTCATTGGTTACCATTTTCGTAACTTAAACCTTTATTCTACTTTAAAAAGAAAAACCAATCTTGATTGCTTTTTGTTATACTGCTTGCTTATCTGATGTTTCTATGGTCTGCAGTGCACAAAGTGAAACCTCAATTTGTTTGCAAGGACCGCGCTTGGTCATCTTCTGTGTGAAACTTCTGGGGAAGTTGCTCGTGCGAGCAAATATACAGAACATTGTATCAAAAACCAAAGAAGAACCAATACAACAAGCAGTAGATCCGTCGATATCTCAACTGACAAAAATGCGAAATTGCATGCTCTATCCGACACAGAGTTATAAAACCAAGAGCATAAACAAAAAGAAATCGAAAACAAGAGAATTTGAAACTCCCTTTCTGAATTTTACTAGCAATTCTCCTTCGTAGATTACTTTATTACCGTGTTAATAAGTGATATTGCTCCATAACCGCACGGTGCATGGGATGACTCATTTTGATGCACAAATGGATATATGTTGTTGGACGCTGCCAAACACTTGCTGCCTAGTGCAATCTAGTAGCCACCCTCTTTTGGTAACAACCCACGTGGGTGCCTCTCCTGCATGCCTAATCAAGGGAAGCTTATCCCTCCTCAACTGTTACCACGTTAAGTGCTTCTTCTCTCCACACGAACCGCTTGGCTCTATCCGAGACGACAGAGGTGGCAGTTCCTGCCCTTTCTTTGAACGTCAGTGAGGCGAAGATCTCCACCCCTATTTGTCCGCTGCTCTGACGACTGGTGGAGAGGGGTGAGCTTGCGTTTCTTTCCCTGTTGTTACACTGATTTAGGGCTTCATCTTCGTCTAGTAGTGCTAGTTTGGTAAGATTGGTGTTGCGTCGAATAAGGTGGTCTCGGCCTCTTCCTCACCACGACGACGTCCTTCCGGCAACGCCACTAAGCCGATGGTCTTGTCTTCTTGCATTTCGTTTGGACTGGTAGGCCTTATGTTTCTTGTGTCTAGCGGTTGTCGCCTCTCATGGCGGCACCGACAAGTGGGATAGATTGATGCTGGTACAAGGTTGGTGGCCCGACGACTGCAGATTTGGCATTCTTCTCCAGCAACATCGGTGGAATGCGTCAGGTCTGGATCCAGGTTGGCGTGGGGAACATTCTCGGTCGGCATGCCACATCGTCAAGGGCCTGTTCTACAGTTCTAGTCTTCCGGTCACAACGCGTACAAGGCTATGGCGTTGGCCTGGATTTTGGTTTGATGGTGCTCTGCCTCTTCCCCCAATGTGCGTCTCAGCGGCGCTGGTGGTTAGCGGTAATTTCAAATTTGGTTGTTTACAAGGACTCCAATATACTTATTTGTGATATTCTTTTGTGTGGAGTTCTTTCTGCAAAGGAATTTTTTCATGTCTCGATCTTTCTGGTAGTTTCCGCATGTATGTGTGCAATTGTACTCTATTTTATTTGACTAATATAATATGTGCACTTCAAAAAAAAAACGGTTACCATGTTTGGTCAAAAAACTTGGTCCCAATACAAAAGCGACACTCGTCGGCCCCGTCTTTGCCTTTCTTGGACTTGTCTTCCCTCTTGAACTAGGTGGTCATTGATACGTCTCAAACGTATCTACTTTTTCAAACACTTCTGCTCTTGTTTTGGACTCTAATTTGCATGATTTGGATGGAACTAACCCGGACGGACGCTGTTTTCAGCAAAACTACATTGGTGTTATTTTTATGCAGAAATAAAAGTTCTCGGAATTGGCTGAAATTTATGGAGATTTTTTTTCTGAAATTAGTAAAAAATACCCGCGAAAAGATCTACTGGAGGCGGGCCACCACAGAGCCACAAGCTCAGGTGGTGCGCCCCTCGAGCCTTCGTTTTCCCTACCTCTAGTCCTATAAGTTCCGTCTCGCGGAGAAAAAAATCAGAGAGAAAGTTTCATGATGTTTTGTGATACGCATCCGCCACCACCTCCTGTTCTTCATCGGGAGGGCTAATCTGGAATCCATCCGGGGCTCCGGAGAGGGGGATTCGTCGTCGTCGTCATCATCAATCCTTCTTCATCAACAATTCCATGATGGTCACCACTGGGAGTGAGTAATTCCTTCGTAGGCTTGCTGGACGGTGATGGAGTTGGATGAGATTTCTCATGTAATCGAGTCAATTTGTTAGGGTTTGATCCCTAGTATGCACTATATTCTGAGATTGATGTTGCTATGACTTTGCCATGCTTAATACTTGTCACTAGGGCCCGAGTGCCATGATTTCAGATCTAAACCCTTTATCTTCCCATGAATATATTTGAGTTCTTGATCCTACCAGTAGTTATATGCACTTGTTATATACTGTTCTGAACCATAGACCCCAAGGCGACAATAATTGGGACACTCTCTGGGGATGACTGTAATTCGAGGAGTTCATCTATTCACCATGTGTTAATGCTTTGATCATATTCTCTATTAAAAGGATGCCTTAATATCCCTTAGATTTCCTTATGGACCTCGCTGCCACGGGAGGGTAGGACAAAAGATGTCATGCAATTTCTTATTACAAGCATGTATGACTATATACGAATACATGCCTACATTGAATTGATGCATTGAAGCTATTGTGTATCGCTCTAGGCTGTGTCTGTTACATGATGAATGTCACCAATACAAATATCCATCGCTGATCCAATGTCTACGCTTTGCTCATATTGTCTTTGCTAAGTTACCACTGTTGCTGCTGCTGCTGCTGTTACAGCCGCTACAAAACCGCTACTGTTACTGCAATTACTTCTACTATTACCACTATTATCAAAACTATCAAACTACTGTGCTACTAAACACTTTGTTGTAGAGGAACAACTTTCCAAGTGTGTTTGAATTGACAACTCAACTGCTATGGCTTATAAATATTCTTTGGCTCCCCTTGTGTCGAAACAGTAAATTGGGTGAAATACTACCCTCGAAGACTATCACGATCCCCTATACTTGTGGGTTATCAAGAACTTTTTTTGGCACGGTTGCGGGGCGCATAGCTCTATTTATTAAGTTCACTTGGGAGTTGAATATCTGTTTATTACTATGAAGAATTTGAAGGACTCGAAGAGGAAGATCGCACCCTCTAATACGAGGGGAGGTAAGGAACTGCGATCTAGCTCTGCACTTGATTCACCTTATGTTTTAAGTCGACTTGCGACACCACCACTTGCTATCCAATCTGATATGTCGCAAGTAATAGACACTCTTTCCGCTATTGATGATACTCATGATGATGCTACTACTCTACTTGATGAAACTATGCCACTTGGTGAATTTCTTGATGAACACATTGCTAAACCTAAAGAATTTGAAAATGATGGAACTAATGAAGATTATGATTCACCCGTTACACCTAGCACTCCTACTAGAACTAAAATGCTTGATATACCTGAGGGTTATGTTATGGATGGGGAGATTGCTAAGGAATTTCTTGGTTGAAGGATAGGGATGACCTTAAGAAACAATTGAGTAAACTTAAAGAGAAGTTTATGAATGAAATGATGAAATATGATCCTAAGTTTGCTACTTCTCCTATCTTTGTTACCGATAAGGAGTATGAATTCTCTATTGATCCTGAACTTATTACTTTGGTAGAATCCGATCCTTTTCATGGTTATGAATCTGAAACCATTGTGGCACATCTTACTAAATTAAATGACATTGCCACCCTATTTGCTCAAGAGAAAAAATTGCTATTATTACATTATTAAGTTGTTTCCTTTATCGTTAAAGGGTGATGCTAAAGAATGGTTTAATACTCTTTCTCTTGGTTGTGTGCGTAGTCCCCAGGATATGATATATTACTTTACTGAAAAATATTGTCCTGCTCATAAGGAACAAGCTGCCTTTCAGGAAATATACAACTTTGTGCAATTTGAGGAGGAGCATCTCCCTCAAGCTTGTGGGAGGCTTCTCCAATTATTAAACGTTTTCCTTAATCATACTCTTAAGAAAAATAAAATACTTGATATCTTTTATAACGGACTAACCGATGCTTCTAGGGACTACCTAGATAGTTGTGCTAACTATGTTTTCAGGGAACATACTGTTGAGCAGGCTCATGAACTATTGAATAACTTATTGAGAAATGCCAATGATTGGACACTTCCTGAACCACCACCTAGACCAACTCCGAAAAAGAGAGGTATTCCATTCCTCAGTCCAGATGATATGCAAGAATCAAAGAATTCTATGAAGGAGAGAGGTATTAAATCTGTAGGCGTTAAGAATCTACCACCTATTGAAGAAATACATGGACTCGATATCTCAACACATGTAATAGAGGTAAATTATCTTTATAGATTTGATGAGGGTGATGTTCCCTATAATAAATCTCCTAGGCAATGCTTGAACGAATTTGACAACTTTATTATAAAGCAAGAAAACTTCAATAAATACATAAGTGATCAATTGAAACATAATGCTATTATGATTGAACGCTTGAGTGATATGATGTTTAGAATTGCAAATGATGTTAACGGCTTATGTAAACATTCATCTATGGTTCATACTCAGTTAGAACAAGTTTCTAAGTCACAAAATGAATTGCTAAATGAAATGAATAGTATAATGAATGATCATTGATACGTCTCCAACGTATCTATAATTTTTGATTGTTCCATGCTATTATATTATCTGTTTTGGATGTTTTATATGCATTAATATGCCATTTTATATTATTTTTGGGACTAAGCTATTAACCTAGAGCCCAGTGCCAGCTTCTGTTTTTTCCTTGTTTTTGAGCTTCGCAGAAAAGAATACTAGACGGAGTCCAAACGGAATAAAACTTCACGATGATTTTTCTTGGAACAGAAGACACCCAGGGGACTTGGAGTCCAAGCCAGAAGAGCAACGAGGTGGCGGCAAGGGTGGAGGGCGCGCCCTATGGGGGGGGCCTACCTTGTGCCCCCCTCGGGACTCCCCTGACCTAGCTCTTCTTTCTATATATTCACATATATTCCAGAACCACCAAAAGCATCCATGAAAACACTTTTCCACCGCCGCAACCTTTTGTTCCCGTGAGATCCCATCTTGGGGCCTTTTCCGGCATCCTGTCAGAGGGGGATTCGATTATAGAGGTCATCTACATCAACTCTATTGCCCTTCCGATGAAGCGTGAGTAGTTTACCACAGACCTATGGGTCCATCTTCTCTCTCTTTGATTCTCAATACCATGTTCTCCTCAATGTTCTTGGAGATCTATCCGATGTAATCTTCTTTTACGGTGTGTTTGCCGGGATCCGATGAATTGTGGATTTATGATCAGCTTATCTATGAATATTATTTGAATCTTCTCTAAATTCTTATATACATGATTTGGTATCTTTGTATTTCTCTTCGAATTATCGGTTTGGTTTGGCCAACTAGATTGGTTTTTCTTGCAACGGGAGAGGTGCTTAGCTTTGGGTTCAATCTTGCATGATTTCACCCAGTGACAAAGTAGGGGTAGCGAGACACGTATTGAATTGTTGCCATCGAGGATAAAAGATAGGGTTTCCATTATATTGCTTGAGTTTATTACTCTACATCATGTCATCATGCTTAAGGCGTTACTCCATTTTTTATGAACTTAATACTCTAGATGCATGCTGGATAGTAGTCGATGTGTGGAGTAATAGTAGTAGATGCAGGCAGGAGTCAGTCTACTTGACACGGACGTGATGCCTATATTGCATAAATCATTGCCTTGGATATCATCATAACTTTGCGCTTTTCTATCAATTGCTCGACAGTAATTTGTTCACCCACCGTATTATTTGCCTTCATGAGAGAAGCCTTTAGGAAACCTATGGCCCCTGGGTCTATTTTCCATCATATTAGTTTCCGATCTACTATTTTGCAATCTTTTATTTTCAGATCTATAAACCAAAAACCCAAAAATATTTTATCTTTTATTTAGTTTTATCTATCTCTATCAGATCTCACCTTTGCAAGTGACAAGGGATTGACAACCCCTTTATCGCATTGGGTGAAAGTGTTTGATTGTTTGTGCAGGTGCATCTATTGGGGACTTGCGCGTTTCTCCTACTGGATTGATACCTTGGTTCTTAACTGAGGGAAATACTTATCTCTACTGTGCTGCATCCTCTGTCCTCTTCAAGGGAAAAACCAACGCAAGCTCAAGAAGTACCAGGAAGAATTTCTGGCGCCGTTGCCGGGGAGATCTACGTCAAGTCTACCAAGTACCCATCATAAACTCTCATCTCTTGCATTACATTATTCGCCATTTGCCTCTCGTTTTCCTCTCCCCCACTTCTAAAACGATTTTTGAAAAGATTTGCCTTTTTATTCGCCCTTCTTCTGTTTGTCTTTTCGCTGTTCTTTTGTTTGCTCGTGTGTTAGATTGCTCGCTTTGTCACGATGACTCAAGAGAATACCAAATTATGTAACTTTTCCAATACTAATAATAATGTGTGGAATCTTATGAAATTAGTGTCGCTTTGCTGAATCTTGTTATGAAAGATCAATTTTCTGGCGTTCCTAGTGAAGATGCCGCATCCCATCTAAATAATTTCGTTGAGTTGTGTGATATGCAAAAGAAGAAAGATGTGGATAATGATATTGTTAAATTGAAGCTATTTCCGTTCTCACTACGAGATCGTGCTAAAACTTGGTTTGCATCTTTGCCTAAAAATAGTATTGATTCATGGAATAAGTGTAAAGATGCTTTTATTTCCAAGTATTTTCCTCCCACTAAGATCATCTCCCTTAGGAACGATATTATGAATTTTAAGCAACTTGATCACGAACATGTTGCTGTTGGGAATCGTAGCATAATTTAAAATTTTCCTACGCTCACCAAGATGCATCTATGGAGTCTACTAGCAACGAGGGGAAAGGAGTGCATCTACATACCCTTGTAGATCGCGAGCGGAAGCGTTCCAATGAACGTGGATGACGGAGTCGTACCCGCCGTGATCCAAATCACCGATGACCGAGTGCCGAACGGACGGCACCTCCGCGTTCAACACACGTACGGTGCAGCGACGTCTCCTCCTTCTTGATCCAGCAAGGGGGAAGGAGAGGTTGATGGAGATCCAGCAGCACGACGGTGTGGTGGTGGATGTAGCGGGTCTCCTGCAGGGCTTTGCCGAGCTTCTGCGAGAGAGAGAGAGAGGTGTTGCAGGGGAGGAGGGAGGCGCCCAAGGCTGTGTGTTGCTGCCCTCCCTCCCCCCCTTTATATAGGCCCCCTGGGGGGGGGCGCCGGCCCAGGGAGATGGGATCTCCAAGGGGGGCGGCGGCCAAAGGGGGGGAAGGGGTGCCTTGCCCCCCAAGGCAAGGGGGAAGCTCCCCCCCAGGGTTCCCAACCCTAGGCGCATGGGGGAAGGCCCAAGGGGGGCGCCCCAGCCCACTAAGGGCTGGTTCCCTTCCACTTTCAGCCCACGGGGCCCTCCGGGATAGGTGGCCCCACCCGGTGGACCCCCGGGACCCTTCCGGTGGTCCCGGTACAATACCGGTAACCCCCGAAACTTTCCCGGTGGCCGAACTTGACTTCCTATATATAATTCTTCACCTCCGGACCATTCCGGAACCTCTCGTGACGTCCGGGATCTCATCCGGGACTCCGAACAACTTTCGGGTTTCCGCATACATCTATCTCTACAACCCTAGCGTCACCGAACCTTAAGTGTGTAGACCCTACGGGTTCGGGAGACATGCAGACATGACCGAGACGCCTCTCCGGTCAATAACCAACAGCGGGATCTGGATACCCATGTTGGCTCCCACATGTTCCACGATGATCTCATCGGATGAACCACGGTGTCGAGGATTCAATCAATCCGTATGCAATTCCCTTTGTCAATCGGTATGTAACTTGCCCGAGATTCGATCGTCGGTATCCCAATACCTTGTTCAATCTCGTTACCGGCAAGTCTCTTTACTCGTACCGCAATGCATGATCCCGTGACTAACGCCTTAGTCACATTGAGCTCATCATGATGATGCATTACCGAGTGGGCCCAGAGATACCTCTCCGTCACACGGAGTGACAAATCCCAGTCTCGATCCGTGCCAACCCAACAGACACTTTCGGAGATACCCGTAGTGCACCTTTATAGTCACCCAGTTACGTTGTGACGTTTGGCACACCCAAAACACTCCTACGGTATCCGGGAGTTGCACGATCTCATGGTCTAAGGAAAAGATACTTGACATTGGAAAAGCTCTAGCAAACGAAACTACACGATCTTTTATGCTATGCTTAGGATTGGGTCTTGTCCATCACATCATTCTCCTAATGATGTGATCCCGTTATCAATGACATCCAATGTCCATAGTCAGGAAACCATGACTATCTGTTGATCAACGAGCTAGTCAACTAGAGGTTACTAGGGACATGTTGTGGTCTATGTATTCACACATGTATTACGATTTCCGGACAATACAATTATAGCATGAATAATAGACAATTACCATGAACAAAGAAATATAATAATAACCATTTATTATTGCCTCTAGGGCATATTTCCAACAGTCTCCCACTTGCACTAGAGTCAATAATCTAGTTACATTGTGATGAATCGAACACCCATTGCGTCCTGGTGTTGATCATGTTTTGCCCTAGGGAGAGGTTTAGTCTACGGATCTGCTACATTCAGGTCCGTATGTACTTTACAAATATCTATGTCTCCATTTTGAACACTTTCACGAATGGAGTTGAAGCGACGCTTGATATGCCTGGTCTTCCTGTGAAACCTGGGCTCCTTCGCAATGGCAATAGCTCCAGTGTTGTCACAGAAGAGAGTCATCGGGCCCGACGCATTAGGAATCACCCCTAGGTCGGTAATGAACTCCTTCATCCAGACTGCTTCCTGTGCTGGCTCCGAGGCTGCCATGTACTCCGCTTCACATGTAGATCCCGCCACGACGCTTTGCTTGCAACTGCACCAGCTTACTGCTCCTCCATTCAAAATATACACGTATCCGGTTTGTGACTTCGAGTCATCCAGATCTGTGTCGAAGCTAGCGTCGACGTAACCCTTTACGACGAGCTCTTCGTCACCTCCATAAACGAGAAACATATCCTTAGTCCTCTTCAGGCACTTCAGGATATTCTTTACCGCTGTCCAGTGTTCCATGCCGGGATTACTTTGGTATCTTCCTACCAAACTTACGGCAAGGTTTACATCAGGTCTGGTACACAGCATGGCATACATAATAGACCCTATGGCCAAGGCATAGGGGATGACACTCATCTTTTCTATATCTTCTGCCGTGGTCGGGCATTGAGCCGTGCTCAATTGCACACCTTGCAATACAGGCAAGAACCCCTTCTTGGACTGATCCATATTGAACTTCTTCAATATCTTGTCAAGGTATGTACTTTGTGAAAGACCAATGAGGCGTCTTGATCTATCTCTATAGATCTTGATGCCTAATATATAAGCAGCTTCTCCAAGGTCCTTCATTAAAAAACACTTATTCAAATAGGCCTTTATACTTTCCAAGAATTCTATATCATTTCCCATCAATAGTATGTCATCCACATATAATATGAGAAATGCTACAGAGCTCCCACTCACTTTCTTGTAAACACAGGCTTCTCCATAAGTCTGTGTAAACCCAAACGCT
This sequence comes from Triticum aestivum, assembly GCF_018294505.1. NCBI lineage: Eukaryota > Viridiplantae > Streptophyta > Magnoliopsida > Poales > Poaceae > Triticum > Triticum aestivum. Next base: position 371,105,230 of record NC_057802.1, read on the forward strand.
TTGATCATCTCATCAAAGCGAATGTTCCAACTCCGAGATGCTTGCACCAGCCCATAGATTGAGCGCTGGAGCTTGCATACTTTGTTAGCATTCTTAGGATCGACAAAACCTTCCGGCTGCATCATATACAACTCTTCCTTAAGGAAGCCGTTAAGGAATGCCGTTTTGACGTCCATCTGCCATATCTTATAATCATAGTATGCGGCAATTGCTAACATGATTCGGACGGACTTCAGCTTCGCTACGGGTGAGAAAGTCTCATCGTAGTCAACCCCTTGAACTTGTCGATAACCCTTAGCGACAAGTCGAGCTTTGTAGATGGTCACATTACCATCCGCGTCCGTCTTCTTCTTAAAGATCCATTTGTTTTCTATGGCTCGCCGCTCATCGGGCAAGTCAGTCAAAGTCCATACTTCGTTTTCATACATGGATCCTATCTCGGATTTCATGGCTTCTAGCCATTTGTCGGAATCCGGGCCCGCCATCGCTTCTTCATAGTTCGAAGGTTCACCGTTGTCTAACAACATGATTTCCAGGACAGGGTTGCCGTACCACTCTGGTGCGGAACGTGTCCTTGTGGACCTACGAAGTTCAGTAACTTGATCTGAAGCTTCATGATCATCATCATTAACTTCCTCCCCAGTCGGTGTAGGCACTACAGGAACATTTTCCCGCGCTGCGCTACTTTCCGGTTCAGAAGGGGTGACTATCACCTCATCAAGTTCCACTTTCCTCCTACTCAATTCTTTCGAGAGAAACTCCTTCTCCAGAAAGGACCCGTTCTTGGCAACGAAGATCTTGCCTTCGGATCTGAGGTAGAAGGTATACCCAATAGTTTCCTTAGGGTATCCTATGAAGACGCATTTTTCCGATTTGGGTTCGAGCTTTTCAGGTTGAAGTTTCTTGACATAAGCATCGCATCCCCAAACTTTTAGAAACGACAGCTTAGGTTTCTTCCCAAACCATAATTCATACGGTGTCGTCTCAACGGATTTCGACGGAGCCCTATTTAAAGTGAATGCGGCAGTCTCTAAAGCATAGCCCCAAAATGAGAGCGGTAAATCGGTAAGAGACATCATAGATCGCACCATATCCAATAGAGTGCGATTACGATGTTCGGACACACCGTTTCTTTGAGGTGTTCCAGGCGGCGTGAGTTGTGAAACTATTCCACATTTCCTTAAGTGTGCACCAAACTCGTGACTTAAATATTCTCCACCACGATCTGATCGTAAGAATTTTATTCTCCTGTCATGTTGATTCTCAACCTCACTCCGAAATTCCTTGAACTTTTCAAAGGTTTCAGACTTGTGTTTCATTAGGTAGACATACCCATATCTACTTAAATCATCAGTGAGAGTGAGAACATAACGATATCCTCCGCGAGCCTCAACACTCATTGGACCGCACACATCGGTATGTATGATTTCCAATAAGTTGGTTGCTCGCTCCATTGTTCCGGAGAACGGAGTCTTGGTCATCTTACCCATGAGGCATGGTTCGCACGTGTCAAATGATTCATAATCAAGAGACTCCAAAAGTCCATCTGCATGGAGCTTCTTCATGCGCTTGACACCAATGTGACCAAGGCGGCTGTGCCACAAGTATGTGGGACTATCATTATCAACTTTACATCTTTTGGTATTCACACTATGAACATGTGTAACATCACGTTCGAGATTCATCAAAAATAAACCATTGACCAACGGGGCATGACCATAAAACATATCTCTCAAATAAATAGAACAACCATTATTCTCGGATTTAAATGAGTAGCCATCTCGAATTAAATGAGATCCAGATACAATGTTCATGCTCAAAGCTGGCACTAAATAACAATTATTGAGGTTTAAAACTAATCCCGTGGGTAGATGCAGAGGTAGCGTGCCGACGGTGATCACATCAACCTTGGAACCATTCCCGACGCGCATCGTCACCTCATCCTTCGCCAGTCTCTGTTTATTCCGTAGTTCCTGTTTTGAGTTACAAATATGAGCAACCGCACCGGTATCAAATACCCAGGAGCTACTACGAGTACTGGTAAGGTACACATCAATTACATGTATATCACATATACCTATGGTGTTGCCGGCCTTCTTCTTGTCCGCTAAATATTTGGGGCAGTTCCGCTTCCAGTGACCACTTCCCTTGCAATAAAAGCACTCAGTCTCGGGCTTGGGTCCATGCTTTGACTTCTTCCCAGTAACTGGTTTACCGGGCGCGGCAACTCTCTTGCCGTCCTTCTTGAAGTTCTTCTTACCCTTGCCCTTCTTAAACTTAGTGGTTTTATTCACCATCAACACTTGATGTTCTTTTCTGATCTCCCCTTCCGCTGATTTCAGCATTGAATATACCTCGGGAATGGTCTTTTCCATCCCCTGCATATTGTAGTTCATCACAAAGCTCTTGTAGCTTGGTGGAAGCGACTGGAGGATTCTGTCAATGACCGCGTCATCCGGGAGATTAACTCCCAGCTGAGTCAAGCGGTTGTGCAACCCAGACATTCTGAGTATGTGCTCACTAACAGAACTGTTCTCCTCCATTTTACAGCTGAAGAACTTGTCGGAGACATCATATCTCTCGACCCGGGCATGAGCTTGAAAAACTAATTTCAGCTCCTCGAACATCTCATATGCTCCATGTTTCTCAAAACGCTTTTGGAGACCCGGTTCTAGGCTGTAAAGCATGCCGCACTGAACGAGGGAGTAATCATCAGCACGTGATTGCCAAGCATTCATAACGTCTTGGTTCTCAGGGATTGGTGCTTCACCTAGCGGTGCTTCTAAGACATAATCTTTCTTGGCTACTATGAGGATGAGCCTCAGGTTCCGGACCCAGTCCGTATAGTTGCTGCCATCATCTTTCAGCTTGGTTTCCCTAGGAACGCGTTGAAATTGAGGACAACGTTGGCCATTTGATCTACAATACATAGTGTAAAGATTTTAGACTAAGTTCATGATAATTGAGTTCATCTAATCAAATTTTTAATGAACTCCCACTCAGATAGACATCCCTCTAGTCATCTAAGTGAAACATGATCCGAATTCAACTAGGCCGTGTCCGATCATCACGTGAGACGGACTAGTCAAGATCGGTGAACATCTCCATGTTGATCGTATCTTCTATACGACTCATGCTCGACCTTTCGGTCCTCCGTGTTCCGAGGCCATGTCTGTACATGCTAGGCTCGTCAAGTCGACCTAAGTGTATTGTGTGTGTTCCGAGGCCATGTCTGTACATGCTAGGCTCGTCAACACCCGTTGTATTCGAACGTTAGAATCTATCACACCCGATCATCACGTGGTGCTTCGAAACAATGAACCTTCGCAACGGTGCACAGTTAGGGTGAACACTTTCTTGAAATTATTATAAGGGATCATCTTACTTACTACCGTAGTTCTAAGCAAATAAGATGCAAAAACATGATAAACATCACATGCAATCAAATAGTGACATGATATGGCCAATATCATCATGCTCCTTTGATCTCCATCTTCGGGGCACCATGATCATCTTCGTCACCGGCATGACACCATGATCTCCATCATCATGATCTCCATCATTGTGTCTTCATGAAGTCGTCACGCCAACGATTACTTCTACTTGTATGGCTAACGCGTTTAGCAACAAAGTAAAGTAAATTACATGGCGTTATTCAATGACACGCAGGTCATGCAAAATAATAAAGACAACTCCTATGGCTCCTGCCGGTTGTCATACTCATCGACATGCAAGTCGTGATTCCTATTACAAGAATATGATCAATCTCATACATCACATATATCATTCATCACATCTTCTGGCCATATCACATCACATAGCACTTGCTGCAAAAACAAGTTAGACGTCCTCTAATTGTTGTTGCAAGTTTTTACGTGGTTTATAGGTTTCTAGCAAGAACGTTTTCTTACCTACGTATGACCACAACGTGATTTGCCAATTTCTATTTACCCTTCATAAGGACCCTTTTCATCGAATCCGTTCCGACTAAAGTAGGAGAGACAGACACCCGCTAGCCACCTTATGCAACTAGTGCATGTCAGTCGGTGGAACCTGTCTCACGTAAGCGTACGTGTAAGGTCGGTCCGGGCCGCTTCATCCTACAATGCCGCCGAAACAAGAAAAGACTAGTAGCGGCAAGAAGAATTGGCAAACTCAACGCCCACAACTGCTTTGTGTTCTACTCGTGCATAGTAACTACGCATAGGCCTGGCTCATGATGCCACTGTTGGGAATCGTAGCATAATTTAAAATTTTCCTACGCTCACCAAGATGCATCTATGGAGTCTACTAGCAACGAGGGGAAAGGAGTGCATCTACATACCCTTGTAGATCGCGAGCGGAAGCGTTCCAATGAACGTGGATGACGGAGTCGTACCCGCCGTGATCCAAATCACCGATGACCGAGTGCCGAACGGACGGCACCTCCGCGTTCAACACACGTACGGTGCAGCGACGTCTCCTCCTTCTTGATCCAGCAAGGGGGAAGGAGAGGTTGATGGAGATCCAGCAGCACGACGGTGTGGTGGTGGATGTAGCGGGTCTCCTGCAGGGCTTTGCCGAGCTTCTGCGAGAGAGAGAGAGGTGTTGCAGGGGAGGAGGGAGGCGCCCAAGGCTGTGTGTTGCTGCCCTCCCTCCCCCCTTTATATAGGCCCCCTGGGGGGGGGCGCCGGCCCAGGGAGATGGGATCTCCAAGGGGGGGCGGCGGCCAAAGGGGGGGAAGGGGTGCCTTGCCCCCCAAGGCAAGGGGGAAGCTCCCCCCCAGGGTTCCCAACCCTAGGCGCATGGGGGAAGGCCCAAGGGGGGCGCCCCAGCCCACTAAGGGCTGGTTCCCTTCCACTTTCAGCCCACGGGGCCCTCCGGGATAGGTGGCCCCACCCGGTGGACCCCCGGGACCCTTCCGGTGGTCCCGGTACAATACCGGTAACCCCCGAAACTTTCCCGGTGGCCGAAACTTGACTTCCTATATATAATTCTTCACCTCCGGACCATTCCGGAACCTCTCGTGACGTCCGGGATCTCATCCGGGACTCCGAACAACTTTCGGGTTTCCACATACATCTATCTCTACAACCCTAGCGTCACCGAACCTTAAGTGTGTAGACCCTACGGGTTCGGGAGACATGCAGACATGACCGAGACGCCTCTCCGGTCAATAACCAACAGCGGGATCTGGATACCCATGTTGGCTCCCACATGTTCCACGATGATCTCATCGGATGAACCACGGTGTCGAGGATTCAATCAATCCGTATGCAATTCCCTTTGTCAATCGGTATGTAACTTGCCCGAGATTCGATCGTCGGTATCCCAATACCTTGTTCAATCTCGTTACCGGCAAGTCTCTTTACTCGTACCGCAATGCATGATCCCGTGACTAACGCCTTAGTCACATTGAGCTCATCATGATGATGCATTACCGAGTGGGCCCAGAGATACCTCTCCGTCACACGGAGTGACAAATCCCAGTCTCGATCCGTGCCAACCCAACAGACACTTTCGGAGATACCCGTAGTGCACCTTTATAGTCACCCAGTTACGTTGTGACGTTTGGCACACCCAAAACACTCCTACGGTATCCGGGAGTTGCACGATCTCATGGTCTAAGGAAAAGATACTTGACATTGGAAAAGCTCTAGCAAACGAAACTACACGATCTTTTATGCTATGTTTAGGATTGGGTCTTGTCCATCACATCATTCTCCTAATGATGTGATCCCGTTATCAATGACATCCAATGTCCATAGTCAGGAAACCATGACTATCTGTTGATCAACGAGCTAGTCAACTAGAGGCTTACTAGGGACACGTTGTGGTCTATGTATTCACACATGTATTACGATTTCCGGACAATACAATTATAGCATGAATAATAGACAATTACCATGAACAAAGAAATATAATAATAACCATTTATTATTGCCTCTAGGGCATATTTCCAACAGTTGCACAATCTTGGGAGAGGATGAAATTGATGATACTAAATTGCCCTACTCATGGTTTAAATTTGTGGATGATCATACAAATTTTTTATGCCGGATTGAATTTTGCTTCTAGAAATCTTTTAGATTCGGCGGCGGCAGGTACTTTTAAGGAAATTACTTTAGGAGAAGCTACTAAACTCCTAGATAATATTATGGTTAATTATTCTCAATGGCATACCGAAAGATCTTCTACTAGTAAAAAAGTGCATGCGATTGAAGAGATTAATGTTTTGAGTGGAAAGATGGATGAACTTATGAAACTGTTTGCTAGTAAGAGTGTTCCTATTGATCCTAATGATATGCCTTTGTCCACTTTGATTGAGAATAACAATGAATCTATGGATGTGAATTTTGTTGGTAGGAACAATTTTGGTAATAACGCATATAGAGGTAATTTTAATCCTAGGTCGTTTCCTAGTAATTCCTCTAATAATTATGGTAATTCCTACAACAATTCTTATTGAAATTATAATAAGATTCCCTCTGATCTTGAGAATAGTATTAAAGAATTTACGAGTTCACAAAAGAATTTCAATGCTTTGGTTGAAGAAAAATTGCTTAAGATTGATGATTTGGCTAGGAACGTGGATATAATTTCTCTTGAGATTGATTCTTTGAAAATTAGATCTATTCCACCCAAGCATAATATTAATGAATCTCTAAAAGCTATGAGAATTTCCATTGATGAGTGCAAAGAAAGAACCGCTAAGATGTGTGCTAAGCGAGATTGGTTTGTAAAAGCATGTTCTTCTAGTTTTTGTGAAAATAATGATGAAGATCTTAAAGTGATTGATGTGACTCCTATTTAATCTTTGGTTTCCAATATAAATCTTGATAAATATGGGACTGGAGATGAGTCAACTTTAGTTAAAAGGCGTCCCAGTAATTTAGACTTTATAGATCTTGATGCAAAACTTGATAAAAGTGGGTTTGGAGAGGTCAAAACTTTAAGTAGCGATGAACCCACTCTTTTGGATTTGAAGGAATTTAATTATGATAATTGATCTTTAATAGATTTTATGTCCTTGTTGCAATCCATGTTGAATTCTCCTCATGCTTATAATCAAAATAAAGCTTTTACTAAACATATCGTTGATGCCATGATGAAATCTTTTGAAGAAAAGCTTGAATTAGAAGTTTCTATCCCTAGAAAACTTTATGATGAGTGGGAACCTACTATTAAGATTAAGATTAAATATTATGCGTGCCATGCTTTGTGTTATTTGGGTGCTAGCGTTTCCACGATTCCAAAAACTTTATATGATGTGTTAGGTTTCCGTGAATCTGATGATTGTTCTTTAAATTTGCATCTTGCGGATTCCACTATTAAGAAACCTATGGGAAGAATTAATGATATTCTTATTGTTGCAAATAGGAATTATGTGCCCGTAGATTTCATTGTTCTTGATATAGATTGCAATCCTACATGTCCTATTGTTCTCGGTAGACCTTTCCTTAGAACGATTGGTGCAATTATTGATATGAAAGAAGGAAACATTAGATTTAAATTTCCGTAAAGGAAGGGCATGGAACACTTTAATAGAAAGAAAATTAAGTTGCCATATGAATCTATTATGGGAGCTACTTATGGATTGCATACCAAAGATGACAACATCTAGATCTATATCCTTATGCCTATCTAAGGGCGTTAAACAATAGCGCTTGTTGGGAGGCAACCCAATTTTATTTTTTGTTTTTTTTGGTTCTGTTTTTCAATAAATAATTCATCTAGCCATAGAGGTGTTTTTGTTTTTAGTTAGTGTTTGTGCCAAGTAAGACCTTTGGGATGGCTTACAGTGATAGTTGATTTGATCTTGCTGAAAAACAAAAATAATTCATTTTTTTACAGAAGCGTGATTTTGATCTGATTCTTTTTGCACAAGATTGGTATACAAATTTCCAAGGTTTTCCTAATTTTTTGGATTTTTTGGAATTACAGAAGTGTTCAAAGTTTACAGATTGCTACAGACTGTTCTGTTTTTGACAGATTCTGTTTTCTATGTGTTGTTTGCTTATTTTGATGAATCTATGGGTAATATCGGGGGGTATGAACCATGAATAAGTTGGAATACAGTACATATTACACCAATATAAATAAATAATGAGTTCACAACAGTACAAAAAGTGGTGATTTCAGTTTCTTATACTAACGGATCTCATGAGATTTTCTGTTGAGTTTCGTTTTGTGAAGTTTCAAGTTTTGGGTAAAGATTTGATGGACTATGGAATAAGGAGTGGCAAGAGCCTAGGCTTGGGGATGCCCAAGGCACACCAAGGTAATATTCAAGGACAACCAAGAGCCTAAGCTTGGGGATGCCCCAGATGGCATCCCCTCTTTCGTCTTCGTCTATCGGTAAATTTACTTGAGGCTATATTTTTATTCACCACATGATATGTGTTTTGCTTGGAGCGTCTTGTATGATATGAGTCTTTACTTTTTAGTTTGCCACAATCATCCTTGCTGTACACAACATTTGAGGGGGACACGCATGAATCGTGATTTATTAGAATACTCTATGAGCTTCACTTATATCTTTTGAGCTAGGCAATTTTGCTCCAGTGCTTCACTTATATCTTTTTAGAGCACGGCGGTGGCTTTATTTTATAGAAATTATTGAACTCTCATGCTTCACTTATATTATTTTGAGTGTCTCTCTAAACAACATGGTAGTTTGCTTTGGTTATGAATTTAACCCTAATATGATAGGCATCCAAGAGGGATATAATAAAAACTTTCATATAAAGTGCATTGAATACTATGAGAAGTTTGATTCCTTATGATTGTTTTGAGATATAAAGATGGTGATATTAGAGTCATGCTAGTGAGTAATTGTGGATTGCTAAGAATACTTGTGTTAAAGTTTGTGATTCCCATAGCATGCACGTATGGTGAACCGTTATGTAACGAAGTCGGAGCATGATTTATTTATTGATTGTCATCCTTTGTGTGGTGGTCGGATCGCGTGATGGTTAACTCCTACCAACCCTTCCCCTAGGAGCATGCGCGTAGTACTTTGTTTCGATGACTAATAGATTTTTGCAATAAGTATGTGATTTCTTTATGACTAATGTTGAGTCCATGGATTATACGCACTCTCACCCTTCCACCATTGCTAGCCTATCTAGTACCGCACAAGTTTCGCCGGTACCATACACCCACCTTTCACCTTCATCAAAACAGGCACCATACCTACCTATTATGGCATTACCATAGCCATTCCGAGATATATTTCCATGCAACTTCCACCGTTCTGTTTTATTATGACACACTCCATCATTGTCATATTGCTTTGCATGATCGTAAGATAACTAGCATGATTATTACATGGCTTGTCCGTTTTTATGTCATTTGCTACGCTAGATCATTGCACATCCCGGTACTCCGTCGGAGGCATTCATATAGAGTCATATTTTGTTCTAAGTATCGAGTTGTAATTCTTGAGTTGTAATTAAATAAAAGTGTGATGATCTTCATTATTATAGCATTGCTCCATGTGAGGAAAGGGTGATGGAAGCTATGATTCCCTCACAAGTTGGGATGAGTCTCCAGAATTCGAAAAAAATAAAAGAGGCCAAGGAAGCCAACAAAAAAAGAAAAAAAATGAGAGAAAAGAGAGAAGGGGCAATGTTACTATCCTTTTTCCACACTTGTGCTTCAAAGTAGCACCATGATCTTCATAATAGAGAGTCTCCTATGTTGTCACTTTCATATACTAGTGGGAAATTTTTCATTATAGAACTTGGCTTGTATATTCAAATAATGGGCTTCCTCAAATTTCCCTAGGTCTTCGTGAGCAAGCAAGTTGGATGCTGCTACTTCTTGAGCTTGCGTTGGTTTTTCCCTTGAAGAGGAAAGGGTGATGCAGCAAAGTAGAGTAAGTATTTCCCTCAGTTAGAGAACCAAGGTATCAATCCAGTATGAGACAACGCACAAATCACCAATACCTGCCCAAACAATCAAACACTTGCAACCAACGCGATAAAGGGGTTGTCAATCCCTTCATGGTCACTTGCAAAGGTGAGATCTGATATAGATAGATAAAACTAAACAAAAGATAAAATAAATATTTTTTGGTTTTTTGGTTTATAGATCGGAAAGTAAAAGATTGCAAAATAGTAGATTGCAAACTAATTTGATGGTAAATAGACCCCGGGGCCATAGGTTTCACTAGAGGCTTCTCTCAAGATAGCAAATAATACGGTGGGTGAACAAATTACTGTCAAGCTATTGATAGAAAAGCGCAAAGTTATGACGATATCCAAGGCAATGATTATGAAATATAGGCATCACATCCGTGTCAAGTAGACCGACTCCTGCCTGCATCTACTACTATTACTCCACACATCGATCGACTCCTGCCTGCATTTAGAGTATTAAGTTCATGAAGAACAGAGTAACGCTTTAAGTAAGATGACATGATGTAGAGGAATAAAATCAAGCAATATGATGTAAACCCCATCTTTTTATCCTCGATGGCAACAATACAATACGTGCCTCGCTACCCCTACTGTCACTGGGTGAGGACACCACAAGATTGAACCCAAAGCTAAGCACTTCTCCCATTGCCATAAAAACCAATCTAGTTGGCCAAACTAAAGCGATAGTTCGAAGAGAATTACAAAGATATCAAATCATGCATAAAATAATTCAGAGAAGATTCAAATAATATTCATAGATAAGCTGATCATAAATCCACAATTCATCGGATCTCGACAAACACACCACAAAAGAAGATTACATCGGATTGATCTCCAATAATATTAAGGAGAACATGGTATTGAGAATCAAAGAGAGAGAAGAAGCCATCTAGCTACTAGCTCTGGACCTGTAGGTCTGTGGTAAACTACTCACGCTTCATCTGAAGGGCAATAGAGTTGATGTAGATGCCCTCCGTGATCGAATCCCCCTCCGGTAGGATGTCGGAAAAGGCCCCAAGATGGGATCTCATGGGAACAGAAGGTTGTGGCGGTGGAAAAGCATTTTTTTGGATGCCTTCGGTGGTTTGGGAATATATGTGAATATATAGGAAGCAGAATTAGGTCCGGGGGGTCACGAGGGCCCACAAGGCAGGGGGCGCGCCCTACCCCCTAGGCGCGCCCTCCCCCCTTGTCGCCGCCTCGTGGCTCTTGTAACTTGATCTTCAAGTCTCCGGGGTGTCTTCTGGTCCAAGAAAAATCATTGCGAAGGTTTTACCGTTTGGACTCCATTTGGTATTCCTTTTCTGCGAAGCTCAAAAACAAGGAAAAAACAGAAACTGACACTCGGCTCTAGGTTAATAGCTTAGTCCCAAAAATAATATAAAATAGCATATTAATGCATATAAAACATCCAAAACAGATAATATTATAGCATGGAACAATAAAAAATATAGATACGTTGGAGACATATCAAGCATCCCCAAGCTTAATTCCTGCTCGTCCTCGAGTAGGCAAATGATAAAAACATAATTTTTGATGTGGAATGCTACCTAACATATTTATCCATATAATTTTCTTTATTGTGGCATGAATGTTCAGATCCATAAGATTCAAAACAGAAGTTTAATATTGACATAAAAATAATAATACTTCAAGCATACTAACAAGGTAATTATGTCTTCTCAAAATAACATGGCCAAAGAAAGTTATCCCTACAAAATCATATAGTCTGGCTATGCTCCATCTTCATCACACAAAGTATTCAAATCATGCACAACCCCGGTTTCTGCCAAGCAATTGTTTCATACTTCAGTATTCTCAAACCTTTTCAACTTTCACGCAATACATGAGCATGAGCCATGGACATAACACTATAGGTGGAATAGAATATGGTGGTTGTGGAGAAGACAAAAATAAGGAGATAGCCTTGTTGGGGAACGTAGTAATTTCAAAATTTTCCTACACACACGCAAGATCATGGTGATGCATAGCAACGAGAGGGGAGAGTGTTGTCCACGTACCCTCGTAGACCGACAGCGGAAGCGTTATCACAACGCGGTTGATGTAGTCGTACGTCTTCACGATCCGACCGATCAAGCACCGAACGCACGGCACCTCCGAGTTCTACACACGTTCAGCTCGATGACGTCCCTCGAACTCCGATCCAGCCGAGTGTTGAGGGAGAGTTTCGTCAGCACGACGGCGTGGTGACGGTGATGATGTTCTACCGATGCAGGGCTTCGCCTAAGCTCCGCAATGATATTATCGAGGTGTAATTTGGTGGAGGGGGGCACCGCACACGGCTAAAAGATCTCAAGGATCAATTGTTGTGTCTCTGGGGTGCCCCCTGCCCCCGTATATAAAGGAGCAAGGGAGGAGGAGGCCGGCCCTAGGAGGGGGCGCACCAAGTGTGGAGTCCTACTAGGACTCCCTAGTCCTAGTAGGATTCCACCTCTCATATGGAATAGGAAAAGAGGAAGGGAAAAAGAGAAGGAAGGAAGGGGGCAGCCCCCTTTCCTAGTCCAATTCGGACCAGACCAAGGGGAGGGGTGCGGCCACCATTGAGGCCCTTTTTCTTCTTTCCCGTATGGCCCAATAAGGCCCAATACGTATTTCCGTAACTCTCCGGTACTCCGAAAAATACCTGAATCACTCGGAACCTTTCCGAAGTCCGAATATAGTCGTCCAATATATCGATCTTTACGTCTCGAACATTTCGAGACTCCTTGTCATGTCCCCGATCTCATCCGGGACTCCGAACTCCTTCGGTACATCAACATACATAAACTCATAATAAAACTGTCATCGTAACTTTAAGCGTGCGGACCCTACGGGTTCGAGAACTATGTAGACATGACCGAGACACGTCTCCGGTCAATAACCAATAGCGGGACCTGGATGCCCATATTGGCTCCCACATATTCTACGAAGATCTTTATCGGTCAGACCGCATAACAACATACGTTGTTCCCTTTGTCATCAGTATGTTACTTGCCGGAGATTCGATCGTCGGTATCTCGATACCTAGTTCAATCTCGTTACCGGCAAGTCTCTTTACTCGTTCCGTAACACATCATCCCGCAACTAACTTATTAGTCACAATGCTTGCAAGGCTTATAGTGATGTGCATTACCGAGTGGGCCCAGAGATACCTCTCCGACAATCGGAGTGACAAATCCTAATCTCGAAATACGCCAACCCAACAAGTACCTTTGGAGACACCTGTAGAGCACCTTTATAATCACCCATTTACGTTGTGACGTTTGGTAGCACACAAAGTGTTCCTCCGGTAAATGGGAGTTGCATAATCTCATAGTCAGAGGAACATGTATAAGTCATGAAGAAAGCAATAGCAACATACTAAACGATCGGGTGCTAAGCTAACAGAATGGGTCAAGTCAATCACGTCATTCTCCTAATGAGGTGATCTCGTTAATCAAATGACAACTTATGTCTATGGCTAGGAAACATAACCATCTTTAATTAACGAGCTAGTCAAGTAGAGGCATACTAGTGACACTCTGTTTGTCTATGTATTCACACATGTATTATGTTTCCGGTTAATACAATTCTAGCATGAATAATAAACATTTATCATGATATAAGGAAATAAATAATAACTTTATTATTGCCTCTAGGGCATATTTCCTTCAGTCTCCCACTTGCACTAGAGTCAATAATCTAGTTCACATCGCCATGTGATTTAACATGAATAGTTCACATCACCATGTGATTAACACCCATGGTTCACATCGTCATGTGACCATCACCCAAAGGGTTTACTAGAGTCAGTAATCTAGTTCACATCGTTATGTGATTAACACCCAAAGAGTACTAAGGTGTGATCATGTTTTGCTTGTGAGATAATTTTAGTCAACGGGTCTGTCACATTCAGATCCGTAAGTATTTTGCAAATTTCTATGTCTACAATGCTCTGCATGGAGCTACTCTAGCTAATTGCTCCCACTTTCAATATGTATCTAGACCGAGACTTAGAGTCATCTAGATTAGTGTCAAAACTTGCATCGACGTAACCTTTTACGACGAGCCTTTTGTCACTTCCATAATCGAGAAACATATCCTTATTCCAGTAAGGATAATTTTGACCACTGTCCAGTGATCTACTCCTAGATCACTATTGTACTCCCTTGCCAAAATCAGTGTAGGGTATACAATAGATCTGGTACACAGCATGGCATACTTTATAGAACCTATGGCCAAGGCATAGGGAATGACTTTCATTCTCTTTCTATCTTTTGCCGTGGTCGGGCTTTGAGTCTTTACTCAATTTCACACCTTGTAACACAGGCAAGAACTCTTTTCTTTGACTGTTCTATTTTGAACTACTTCAAAATCTTGTTAAGGTATGTACTCATTGAAAAACTTATCAAGCGTCTTCATCTATCTCTATAGATCTTGATGCTCAATATGTAAGCAGCTTCACCGAGGTCTATCTTTGAAAACTCCTTTCAAACACTCCTTTATGCTTTGCAGAATAATTCTACATTATTTCCGATCAACAATATGTCATTCACATATACTTATCAGAAATGCTGTTGTGCTCCCATTCACTTTCTTGTAAATACAGGGTTCACCGCAAGTCTGTATACAACTATATGCTTTGATCAACTTATCAAAGCGTATATTCCAACTCCGAGATGCTTGCACCAGTCCATTGATGGATCGCTGGAGCTTGTATATTTTGTTAGCACCTTTAGGATTGACAAAACCTTCTGGTTGTATCATATACAACTCTTCTTTAATAAATCCATCAAGGAATGCAGTTTTGTTTATCCCTTTGCCAGATTTCATAAAATGCGGCAATTGCTAACATGATTCGAACAGACTTAAGCATAGATACGAGTGAGAAACTCTCATCGTAGTCAACATCTTGAACTTGTCGAGAACCTTTTTGCGACAATTCTAGCTTTGTAGATAGTGATACTACTATCAGCGTCCGTCTTCCTCTTGACAATCCATTTATTCTCAATTGCTTGCCGATCATCGGGCAAGTCAACCAAAGTCCACACTTTGTTCTCATACATGGATCTCATCTCAGATTTCATGGCCTCAAGCCATTTTGCGGAATCTGGGCTCACCATCGCTTCTTCATAGTTTGTAGGTTCGTCATGGTCTAGTAACATAACCTCCAGAACAGGATTACCGTACCACTCTGGTGCGGATCTTACTCTAGTTTACCTATGAGGTTTGGTAGTAACTTGATCTGAAGTTACATGATCATCATCATTAACTTCCTCACTAATTGGTGTAGAAGTCACAGAAACAAATTTCTGTGATCCAATAAGGGAGCAGGTACAGTTACCTCATCAAGTTCTACTTTCCTCCCACTCACATCTTTCGAGAGAAACTCCTTCTCTAGAAAGGATCCATACTTAGCAACGAATGTCTTGCCTTCGGATCTGTGATAGAAGGTGTACCCAATTGTCTCCTTTGGGCATCCTATGAAGACACATTTCTCCGATTTGGGTTTGAGTTTATCAGGATGAATTCTTTTTCACATAAGCATCGCAACCCCAAAATTTGAAGAAACGACAACTTTGGTTTCTTGCCAAACCACAGTTCATAAGGCGTCGTCTCAACGGATTTTGATGGTGCCCTATTTAACGTGAATGTAGCTGTCTCTAATGCATAACCCAAAACGATAGTGGTAAATTGGTAAGAGACATCATAGATTGCACTATATCCAATAAAGTACGGTTATGACGTTCGGACACACCATTACACTGTGGTGTTCCAGGTGGCGTGAGTAGTGAAACTATTTCACATTGTTTTAACTGAAGGCCAAACTTTTAACTCAAATATTTTACCTCTGCGATCATATCGTAGAAACTTTTATTTTCTTGTTACGATGATTCTCCACTTCACTCTGAAATTCTTTGAACTTTTCAAATGTTTCAGACTTTGTGTTTCATCAAGTAGATATACCCATATCTGCTCAAATCATCTGTGAAGGTCAGAAAATAATGATACCTGCTAGGAGCCTCAATATTCATCGGACCACATACATCTGTATGTATGATTTCCAACAAATCTGTTGCTCTCTCCATAGTTCCGGAGAACGGCGTTTTAGTCATCTTGCCCATGAGGCACGGTTCGCAAGCATCAAGTGATTCATAATCAAGTGATTCCAAAATCCCATCAGTATGGAGTTTCTTCATGCGCTTTACACCAATATGACCTAAACGACAGTACCACAAATAAGTTGCACTATCATTATTAACTTTGCATCTTTTGGCTTCAATATTATGAATATGTGTATCACTACGATCGAGATCGAACAAACCATTTTCGTTGGTGTGTATGACCATAAAGGTTTTATTCATGTAAACAGAACAACAATTGTTCTCTAACTTAAATGAATAACCGTATTGCAATAAACATGATCAGATCATATTCATGCTCAACGCAAACACCAAATAACACTTATTTAGTTTCAACACTAATCCCGAAAGTACAGGGAGTGTGCGATGATGATCATATCAATCTTGGAACTACTTCCAACACACATCGTCACCTCGCCTTTTACTAGTCTCTGTTTATTCTGCAACTCCCATTTTCGAGTTACTACTCTTTAGCAACTGAACGAGTATCAATTACCGAGGGGTTGCTATAAACACTAGTAAAGTACACATCAATAATCTGTATATCAAATATACCTTTGTTCACTTTGCCATCCTTCTTATCCACCAAATAGTTGGGGTAGTTCCGCTTCCAGTGACCAGTCCCTTTGCAGTAGAAGCACTTAGTCTTAGGCTTAGGACCAGACTTAGGCTTCTTCACTTGAGCAGCAACTTGCTTGCCGTTCTTTTTGAAGTTCCCCTTTTTCCCTTTGCCCTTTTCTTGAAACTAGCGGTCTCGTCAACCATCAACACTTGAAGTGGTCTCGTCAACCATCAACACTTGATGTTTTTCTTGATTTCTACCTTCGTCGATTTCAGCATCACGAAGAGCTCGAGAATTACTTTCGTCATCCCTTGCATACCATAGTTCATCACAAAGTTCTACTAACTAGGTGATGGTGACTAGAGAATTCTGTCAATCACTATTTTATCTGGAAGATAAACTCCCACTTGATTCAAGCGATTGTACTACCCAGACAATCTGAGCACATGCTCACTAGTTGAGCGATTCTCCTCCATCTTTTTGCTATAGAACTTGTTGGAGATTTCATATCTCTCAACTCGGGTATTTGCTTGAAATATTAACTTCAACTCCTGGAATATCTCATATGGTCCATGACGTTCAAAACGTCTTTGAAGTCCCGATTCTAAGCCGTCAAGCATGGTGCACTAAACTATCAAGTAGTCATCATATTGAGCTAGCCAAACGTTCATAACGTCTCCATCTGCTCCTGCAATAGATCTGTCACCTAGCGGTGCATCAAGGACATAATTTTTCTGTGCAGCAATGAGGATAATCCTCAGATCACGGGTCCAATCCGCATCTTTGCTACTAACATCTTTCAACATAATTTTTCTCTAGGAACAAAAATAAACACAGGGAAGCAACAACGCGAGCTATTGATCTACAACATAATTTTCAAAATACTATCAGGACTAAGTTCATGATAAATTTAAGTTCAATTAATCATATTACTTAAGAACTCCCACTTAGATAGACATCTCTCTAATCATCTAAGTGATTACGTGATCCAAAGCAACTAAACCATGTCCGATTAACACGTGAGATGGAGTAGTTTCAATGGTGAACATCACTATGTTGATCATATCTACTATATGATTCACGCTCGACCTTTCGGTCTCTGTGTTCCGAGGCCATATCTGTATATGCTAGGCTCGTCAAGTTTAACCTGAGTATTCCGCGTGTGCAACTGTTTTGCACCCGTTGTATTTGAACGTAGAGCCTATCACACCCGATTAACACGTGGTGTCTCAGCACGAAGAACTTTTGCAACTGTGCATACTCAGGGAGAACACTTTTATCTTGAAATTTTAGTGAGAGATCATCTTATAATGCTACCGTCAATCAAAGCAAGATAAGATGCATAAAGGATTAACATCACATGCAATCAATATAAGTGATATGATATGGCCATCATCATCTTGTGCTTGTGATCTCCATCTCCGAAGCACCGTGCTTGTGATCTCCATCTCCGAAGCACCGTCATGATCACCATCCTCACCGGTGCGACACCTTGATCTCCATCGTAGCATCGTTGTCGTCTCGCCAACTTATTGCTTTTACGACTATCGCTACCGCTTAGTGATAAAGTTAAACTATTACATGGCGATTGCATCTCATACAATAAAGCGACAACCATATGGCTCCTGCCAGTTGCCGATAACTCGGTTACAAAACATGATCATCTCATACAACACATTATATCACATCATGTCTTGACCATATCACATCACAACATTCCCTGCAAAAACAAGTTAGACGTCCTCTACTTTGTTGTTGCAAGTTTTACGTGGCTGCTACGGGCTTAGCAAGAACCGTTCTTACCTACGCATCAAAACCACAACGATAGTTTGTCAAGTTGGTGCTGTTTTAACCTTCGCAAGGACCGGGCGTAGCCACACTCGGTTCAACTAAAGTGAGAGAGACAGACACCGGCAGTCACCTTTAAGCAACGAGTGCTCCGAACGGTGAAACCAGTCTCGCGTAAGCGTACGCGTAATGTCGGTCCGGGCCGCTTCATCTCACAATACTGCTGAACCAAAGTATGACATGCTGGTAAGCAGTATGACTTATATCGCCCACAACTCGTGTTCTACTCGTGCATAGCATCAACGCATAAAACCAGGCTCGGATGCCACTGTTGGGGAACGTAGTAATTTCAAAATTTTCCTACGCACACGCAAGATCATGGTGATGCATAGCAACGAGAGGGGAGAGTGTTGTCCACGTACCCTCGTAGACCGACAGCGGAAGCGTTATCACAACGCGGTTGATGTAGTCGTATGTCTTCATGATCCGACCGATCAAGTACCGAACGCACGACACCTCCGAGTTCTACACACGTTCAGCTCGATGATGTCCCTCGAACTCCGATCCAGCCGAGTGTTGAGGGAGAGTTTCGTCAGCACGACGGCGTGGTGACGGTGATGATGTTCTACCGACGCAGGGCTTCGTCTAAGCTCCGCAATGATATTATCGAGGTGTAGTTTGGTGGAGGGGGGCACCGCACACGGCTAAAAGATCTCAAGGATCAATTGTTGTGTCTCTGGGGTGCCCCCTGCCCCCGTATATAAAGGAGCAAGGGAGGAGGAGGCCGGCCCTAGGAGGGGGCGCACCAAGTGTGGAGTCCTACTAGGACTCCCTAGTCCTAGTAGGATTCCACCTCCCATATGGAATAGGAAAAGAGGAAGGGAAAAAGAGAAGGAAGGAAGGGGGCGGCCCCCTTCCCTCGTCCAATTCGGACCAGACCAAGGGGAGGGGTGCGGCCACCCTTGAGGCCCTTTTTCTTCTTTCCCGTATGGCCCAATAAGGCCCAATACGTATTTCCGTAACTCTCCGGTACTCCGAAAAATACCCGAATCACTCGGAACCTTTCCGAAGTCCGAATATAGTCGTCCAATATATCGATCTTTACGTCTCGACCATTTCGAGACTCCTTGTCATGTCCCCGATCTCATCCGGGACTCCGAACTCCTTCGGTACATCAACATACATAAACTCATAATAAAACTGTCATCGTAACTTTAAGCGTGCGGACCCTACGGGTTCGAGAACTATGTAGACATGACCGAGACACGTCTCCGGTCAATAACCAATAGCGGGACCTGGATGCCCATATTGGCTCCCACATATTCTACGAAGATCTTTATCGGTCAGACCGCATAACAACATACGTTGTTCCCTTTCTCATCAGTATGTTACTTGCCCGAGATTCGATCATCGGTATCTCGATACCTAGTTCAATCTCGTTACCGGCAAGTCTCTTTACTCGTTCCGTAACACATCATCCCGCAACTAACTTATTAGTCACAATGCTTGCAAGGCTTATAGTGATGTGCATTACCGAGTGGGCCCAGAGATACCTCTCCGACAATCGGAGTGAAAAATCCTAATCTCGAAATACGCCAACCCAACAAGTACCTTTGGAGACACCTGTAGAGCACCTTTATAATCACCCATTTAGGTTGTGACGTTTGGTAGCACACAAAGTGTTCCTCCGGTAAACGGGAGTTGCATAATCTCATAGTCAGAGGAACATGTATAAGTCATGAAGAAAGCAATAGCAACATACTAAACGATCGGGTGCTAAGCTAACGGAATGGGTCAAGTCAATCACGTCATTCTCCTAATGAGGTGATCTCGTTAATCAAATGACAACTTATGTCTATGGCTAGGAAACATAACCATCTTTAATTAACGAGCTAGTCAAGTAGAGGCATACTAGTGACACTCTGTTTGTCTATGTATTCACACATGTATTATGTTTCCGGTTAATACAATTCTAGCATGAATAATAAACATTTATCATGATATAAGGAAATAAATAATAACTTTATTATTGCCTCTAGGGCATATTTCCTTCAAGCCTCACATCAACTAGGCGTATCAACGGGCTATGGAGGTGCCCATCAATTGATATCAATGTGAGTGAGTAGGGATAGCCATGCAACGGATGCACTAGAGCTATATGTTTATGAAAACTCAAAAGAAAACTAAGTGGGTGTGCATCCAACTTGCTTGCTCATGAAGACCTAGGGCAATTTGAGGAAGCCCATCATTGGAATATACAAGCCAAGTTCTATAATGAAAAATTCCCAGTAGCATATGAAAGTGACAACATAGGAGACTCACTATCATGAAGATCATGGTGCTACTTTGAAGCACAAGTGTGGAAAAATGATAGTAAAATTGCCCCTTCTCTTTTTTTTTCTCTCATTTTTTTGGTGGGCTTCTTTGGCCTCTTTTATTTTTTATAAAGTCCGGAGACCCATCCCAACTTGTGAGGGAATCATAGCTTCCATCATCCTTTCCTCACACGGGACAATGCTCTAATAACGATGATCATCACACTTTTATTTACTTACAACTCAAAAATTACAACTCGATACTTAGAACAAAATATGACTCTATATGAATGCCTCCGGCGATGTACGGGGGTCTGCAATGACTCAAGAGTGACATGTATGAAAGAATTATGAAAGGTGGCTTTGCCACAAATACTATGTCAACTACATGATCATGCAAAGCAATATGACAATGACGGAACGTGTCAGAATAAAACGGAATGGTGGAAAGTTGCATGGAAATATATCTCGGAATGGCTATGGAAATTCCATAATAGGTAGGTATGGTGGCTGTTTTGAGGAAGGTATATGGTGGGTGTATGGTACCGACGAAAGTTGCGCGGTACTAGAGAGGCTAGCAATGGTGGAAGGGTGAGAGTGCGTATAATCCATGGACTCAACATTAGTCATAAAGAGCTCACATACTTATTGCAAAAATCTATTAGTCATAGAAACAAAGTACTACGCGCATGCTCCTAGGGGAACGGTTGGTAGGAGTTAACCATCGCGCGATCCGACCACCACACAAAAGATGACAATCAATAAATAAATCATGCTCCGACTTCGTTACATAACGGTTCACCATACGTGCATGCTATGGGAATCACAAACTTTAACACAAGTATTATTACCAATCCACAATTACTCACTAGCATGACTCTAATATCACCATCTTTATATCTCAAAACAATCATAAGGAATCAAACTTCTCATAGTATTCAATGCACTTTATATGAAAGTTTTTATTATATCCCTCTTGGATGCCTATCATATTAGGACTAAATCCATACCAAAGCAAATTACCCCGCTGTTTAGAGAGACTCTCAAAATAATATAAGTGAAGCATGAGAGTTCAATAAAATAAAGCAACCGCCGTGCTCTAAAAAGATATAAGTGAAGCACTAGAGCGTAATTGCCTAGCTCAAAAGATATAAGTGAAGCACATAGAGTATTCTAATAAATCACGATTCATGCATGTCCCTATCAAACGGTGTGTACAGCAAGGATGATTGTGGCAAACTAAAAACTAAAGACCCATATCATACAAGACGCTCCAAGCAAAACACATATCATGTGGTGAATAAAAATATAGCCTCAAGTAAAGTTACCAATAGACGGAGACGAAAGAGGGGATGCCTTCCGGGGCATCCCCAAGCTTAGGCTCTTGGTTTTCCTTGAATATTACCTTGGGGTGCCTTGGGAATCCCCAAGCTTAGTCTCTTGCCACTCCTTATTCCATAGTCCATCAAATCCTTACCCAAAACTTGAAAACTTCACAACACAAAACTCAACAGAAAATCTCATAAGCTCTGTTAGTATAAGAAAATAAATCACCACTTTTGGTACTGTTGTGAACTCATTATTGATTTATATTGGTGTAATATCTACTGTATTCCAACTTTTCCATGGTTCATACCCCCTGATACTGCCCATAAATTCATCAAAATAAGCAAACAACACATAGAAAACAGAATATGTCAAAAACAGAACAGTCTATAGTAATCAGAGAACTCCGTATACTTCTGTATCAGAGGACAACCTTGGCAATTTGTGTACCAATCTTGTGCAAAAAGAATCAGATCAAAAGTAGGCTTCTGTAAAAAAATAAAATTATTTTCTTGGGCACAAAAGTTTCTGTTTCTCAGTAAGATCAAAACAACTATCACCGTAAGCCATCCCAAAGGTCTTACTTGGCACAAACACTAATTAAAACTCAAAAACACATCTAACCAAAGGCTAGATGAATTATTTATTAAAAAAGAACCAAAAATCAAAGAACACAAATAAAATTGGGTTGCCTCCCAACAAGCGCTATTGTTTAACGCCCCTAGCTAGGCATAAAAACACATAGATAGATCTAGGTATTGTCATCTTTGGTATGCAATCCATAAGTAGCTCTCATAATAGATTCATAAGGCAATTTAATTTTATTTCTAGGAAAGTTTTCCAGGAACTTCCTTAACGGAAATTGAAATCTAATGTTTCCTTCTTTCATATCAATAATTGCACCAATCGTTCTAAGGAAAGGTCTACCAAGAATAATAGGACATGTAGGATTGCAATCTATATCAAGAACGATGAAATCTACAGGCACATAATTCCTATTTGCAACAATAATAACATCATTAATACTTCCCATAGGTTTCTTAATAGTGGAATCCGCAAGATGCAAATTTAAAGAACAATCATCAAATTCTCGGAAACCTAACACATTACAAAAAAATTGGAATCGTGGAAACACTAGCACCCAAATCACACAAAGCATGGCACTCATAATATTTAATCTTAATCTTAATAGTAGGTTCCCACTCATCATAAAGTTTTCTAGGGATAGAAACTTCCAATTCAAGCTTTTCTTCAAAAGATTGCATCATAGCATCAACGATATGTTTAGTAAAAGCTTTGTTTTGATTATAAGCATGAGGAGAATTCAACATAGATTGAAACAAGGAAATACAATATATTAAAGAACAATTATCATAATTAAATTCCTTGAAATCCAAAAGAGTGGGTTTACCTCTACTTAAAGTTTTGACCTCTCCAATCCCACTTTTATCAAATTTTGCATCAAGATCTAAAAACTCCGAATCAATGGGACGCCTTTTAACTAAAGTTGACTCATCTCTAGCCCCATATTTATCAAGATTTATATTGGAAAACAAATATTCAATAGGAGTCACATCAATCACTTTAAGATCTCCATCATTATTTTCACAAAAACTAGAAGAACACGCTTTTACAAACCAATCTCGTTTAGCACGCATCTTAGCGGTTCTTTCTTTGCACTCATGAATGGAGATTATCATAGCCTTTAGAGATTCATTGATATCATGCTTGGGTGGAATATATCTAATTTTCAAAGAGTCAACATCAAGAGAAATTCTATCCATGTTTCTAGCCAAATCATCAATCTTAAGCAATTTTTCTTCGACCAAAGCATTAAAATTCTTTTGTGAACTCATAAATTCTTTAACACTATTCTCAAAATCAGAGGGAATCTTATTATAATTTCCATAAGAATTGTTGTAGGAATTACCATAACTATTAGAGGAATTACTAGGAAACGGCCTCGGATTAAAATTACCTCTATACGCGTTATTACCAAAATTGTTCCTACCAACAAAATTCACATCCATAGATTCATTATTATTTTCAATCAAAGTAGACAAAGGCGTATAATTAGGATCAATAGAAGCAGTCTTGCTAGCAAATAATTTCATAAGTTCATCCATCTTTCCACTCAAAACATTAATCCCTTCAATCGCATGCACTTTTTTACTAGTGGAAGATCTTTCGGTATGGCATTGAGAATAATTAACCATAATATTATCTATGAGTTTAGTAGCTTATCCTAGAGTAATTTCCATAAAAGTACCTCCCGTGGCCGAATCTAAAAGATTTCTAGAAGCAAAATTCAATCCAGCATAAATTTTTTGTATGATATCCATAAATTCAAACTATGAGTGGGGCAGTTTCGTATCATCAATTCATCCTCTCCCAAGACTGTGCAACATTTTCATGATCAAGTTGCTTAAAATCATAATATCGTTCCTAAGGGAGATGATCTTAGCAGGAGGAAAATACTTGGAAATAAACGCATCTTTACACTTATTCCATGAATCAATACTGTTTTTAGGCAAAGATGAAAACCAAGTTTTAGCACGATCTCGAAGTGAGAACGGAAATAGCATCAATTTAACAATATCATTTCGACATCTTTCTTCTTTTGCATATCACACAACTCAACGAAATTATTCAGATGGGAAGCGGCATCTTCACTAGGAAGGCCGGAAAATTGATTTTTCATAACAAGATTTAGCAAAGCGGCATTAATTTCATGGGATTTTTATTTTTGTGCCCCTGGTTCCTTAGCTCTACTCATTCATCCCCACTCTGTTAACTTTTGCTCACTTTCCCCCACTCCCTTGCCCGAAACCCTCAGAACAGGTTACAACGGACGTTGTCGTCGGGTCAATGCCTTTGACCGTTAACTCTGACGAGTGGGGCTGCGTAGGGCCGGGTACACCTTTGACCGTTACCCGTATAGTTGTTTTGTATGCTGACCGTACAGTGGTATTCGTATACGTGGGCGCATGCAACGGACCACGGTCGTGGGGTAGCACGTGTCCATGGACATGCTCGAAACGTCCCATCATATAAATGAGGGGGAACCACCTCGCGGCGCATCGCCCCTACCATTCCCCCCAGGGTTTTCCCCCAAATCCACTCCCTGCCGCATCGTCTTTCTCTCCCCCACCGGCGTTGTCTCGCTCTCCTCCACTGCCTCCACGACACCGTCTCGCTCTCCCCCACTGCATCCTCTTCCTCACCTTCATCGCCTCCATCTGTCCGATGGCCGAAGCTTGTGGCGACGCCGGCGCAGCGGCCGGAGTTGTGGTCGAGCTGTAGGGCGTGGTGACCGCGGATGTCGGCAGCGTCCACGGCAGTGCGGGGAAACTCGCAACCGCTGCGGATGTGGAGAAGGAGGTGGCGGGCTCCGCCTCAGTGTTGCAGAAGGTGACGGCGTCGAGGGGCGCAGTCCATCCCGATACCCCCGATGCGCAGCCTGGCGAGGAGCAGGAGGCATTTGCACTTGCTTTGCTTTAGGATATTATCTTGTAGAGTTAGTTGCATTGGTTAGATTGTGGATTCATACGGTAGTTCAGATGGTTATAGTAGTTGGTTTGACGGATGGGCCGTGGTTTTCTATATTGGGGGGATGGGGGGTTTTTGTACTAGGGTTTGTTGGATAAATTCATTGCAAAAATGCTAGATAGATCTGTTTATTAGATGTGCTTCAATGCTACACAGATGTATGCTTATTAGATGTGCTCACAGATTGGGGTTTTTAATGCTACAGACATGTATGCTTATTAGATTGGGTCCCTATTAGATTTTTTTTGAATGCTACTCAGATTGGGGTTTTGAATGGCATATGCCCAAATGGAATCCATTGATTAAGAAGTTATTTGATTCATTAGTATATAAATTTGTCCACAATATGTAGTTATATTATCTCTGTTGTTCAATGTGTGTGCATGACCAATGATCAATGTGTTATTTGAATGTCATATTGGGGTTTTGAATGTCATATGTAGTTATATTTGATTTGTTTTTGAATGCTACTCAGGTTGGGGTTTTGAATGTCATATTGGGAGTATATTAGCCCTATGATCAATGTGTCATGTTTTCATATCTAAATTTTCAATTGGCTACTAGTGATGGATGTAATTGTATATTCAGGAGGATGATGGTTGGGGGGGGGAGAGGAAGCTGGCCGAGTACGACCCGTACGATCCAGAGTTTAGTGACAATGAAGAATATGAGGTAAGCCTACTTGAAATTTGGATTGTTCATTTAGTTCCTTTGACATGGTGTATATGAATCTATAATGTATTAATGCAATTCATTCATGTGTGCAGTATGATTCTGGAGATGATGTGTACAAGGGCAACGTCGTGTCCTTCACAGCCAAGGAGGTGGAGAAGATCAAGGCCAAGGGAGTTGCTTCCTTCTACAACCGCAAGATCAAGAAGTGGCACTGCCCCTACTGCACCACCAAGCCAAAGCCAAAGGATGGCCGCTTAGATCACCTTCTGTCTCATGCAGAGGATGTAGCAATTCGCGGAGAGGACTAAATGATCAGGGGGCAGCATGCTGTGCTCGCGAAGGCCCTGACTCCGGCGTGATGTGATGATGTGATGATGTGATGAACTGAATCTTTATCTTTTGGGTTACTTTGGGTCCAATTACTTTTGGTAAACTGAATATGGCTGTTTATGGTGTGAACTGAATCTATGGTGATGCTAGTAATGTATTATTCTATCTATATTTGTCTGTCCTTATATTTGCCTGTGGTGTATGATTAGTTCTGTTTAGATGTTGTGAACTATGAGTTTAGGTGCTGCAATGATCACACATGTTGTTTCAGTGTTGCTTCACTGATTAGACATGTTCTTTCAGTGTTGCTTCACTGATCACTTCAGTGTTTCTTCACTGATCACACATGTTGTTTCAGTGTTGCTTCACTGATCACACATGTTATTGGTCTCATGTTTATTAATCAAATCAAATGCATGCTTTTTCCCACCAGCATGTTTCATTATCCGATGTTTTGAACTGACATTCGACATGACAGTATAAATTCAAGAAAATGCAAAAAAATAAAACCTTGGCAAACTATCTATGTTTGTGTAGGAGATCATGTGTGCAAAATTTGAGGTGATTTAGAGGAGGTCAAAGAAATTTGAATTTGAGAAATGTGCTCCAAATGAGCTCCCAGGCTAGGGTAAACAACCCATTTGTAATCAAGATTTTTTGGACCTACTCTAAATGAGCCAAATGTTTTTTATTAACACCTATTCAATCTATATAGTGTATATTCGAAGTCTCACTATTTTTAAATTAATCTTCATATTTTTACAGTTTCTTTTGAAAAATATGCTTTAATATAAAAACTATTAAAAACATGTTTAAAATATGAAAATGGAAAACTAAGTTCAGATCCTTCTTATTCACTTTGAAATAAAGCTTTGGTGATTTTTTTTGATTTTTTTAAATTTTTCAAAAACAGAAGGTAACGCTACCTCATCTCCTTGAACTCTATGACATCTTGTAGGTGATAGCTCATATGTGTGAAGGTTTTCTCATGAAAATGACCATAGACCAAGTTTATGATTTTTGGTTGGTAACATGTCACATAAGACAACATTGTGCGCAGGCTTTATATTTTTTTTGATTTTTTCAAATTAATGGTGCTCATTTGACCTTGATCGTGCCAGCTAGGGTTTTTCTTCATGAAAATGACCATAGACAAAGTTTAGTATTTTTCCTCGTTAGCGTGTCTTATAAAACGACGAACGGCGAAGGTTTCATACTTTTACGATTTTTTTAAAATTAGTTATGCTCAGTCAAAGCTTTCTTAACCCCGTTGACCAGCTCAAAACCCCTCTAAACCCTACGGGGTTTCGACTAACTCTAGCTCCGAACGTCAGCCATCCGATCATACCCTGGCGCCAAGCGACAACCCTCAGATGTGGTCTTCTAGAAGGAATTCAGTGGGCAGGCTGCGTGCAGGCTCCGGGCCGTTGGATCACAAGGACGGCTCCGCATCGTTGGATTGTGGGGCAACCTGCGAGAGGCGATCCTATTGGTTGTGCTCGGCTGCTCGCCCACCACTGGCTCTGTTTTTTTGCATCGTTTGAAATTACACAACAATTGACATTGCATAGAAAATTTAGTTCTTTTTGTTCTATACAAATGCAAAATGACCAAATTTATAAGGGTAAATTTATTTTTATCATGCAAAATGGCCACAAACTATTCAAAAATGGGTCATTTTGCATTTGTATAATGGCCACAAGCCCTCTATCTTTTTTTATCATGCAAAATGATCAAATTTATAAGGGCCAAATTTAATTTTATCATGCAAAATGGCCACAAGCCCTTCAAAAATTGTCTCTTTTTGTTCATATAATATATATGACCACGGATTCCCATGCGTGCAATTAGCTTCTTTTTCTTCTTCTTTTCAAACCACCGTTCCCCACGCGTGTACACTCCCGATGCTGCGGTGGGTTTGAAAACGGGCTACTTCACATTTGACCCCGTTATTGCCACGGCCAAATAACACGTAGCACTACGGCTATTTAAGCCACCCTCTGCCTCTGCCATCCCTCATCTATCTCCCACCCTCTGCCTCTGCCATCCCTCATCCATCTGCCCTTCTTGCTCTTCGACCCCTTCTCCTTCTTCTGCACATCACTCAGCCATGCAGTACACCGGACCAACCTACTGCTTCCCACCCACCGTGCCGGAGAGGCTCTACCCTACCGGCGTGTACATTGATCGCACACTACGTGTGTGCGCAATATCAAGGCTGAGGACCGCAAGGAACTTCACCGAGTTCTTCCTCGCGTCCGGCTACCACCATCTCCCGCGAGGATCTCCAACGATGTTCTGCGTCGAGGAGGTCATCCAAAATCGGGTGGTGGTTGCTCTCCTTGCCCACTTCACCAACACATTCGACGCCTTCTACCTCCTCGGCCGGGTGTTTTGGTGTGGCCCCGAATTCATCGCTTTCACCACCCACAATAGGTTCACGGAGTACACCAACATCTTCCCCACTATGACGCGCATGCACACTCTTCCGTACCCCAGCGACAACGCCCCGAAGGAGCAGTGAAAAGGGCGTCCGGAGGAGGAGCGAGGTGGAGAAGGCGGTGGCTAGGGTTCTAAACCCTCTATCTTTTTTAGTCTATGTTATGTTAAGTTGTAATTGAACTATGTTGGAGTTGCTATGGGCTTGTTGGCCCTTTTCTTAAGTTCTATTATTAAGTTTTCTATCTATTCTATTATTAAGTTCTTCCTAGTTTGAACTATGTGATCGTGCTATGGGCTTGTTGGCCCTATCTACATATTGGGACTACATATTTGTTGATTGTTTTCTTAGAGAGCTCACTTTGTTAGTAGGGTTCCCTTGTTAGTAACCACCTAGTGCATGCAAGCAAGCTTTGTTAGTAGGGATGAATGAGTAGAGATAAGCAAGTGAGTGGCTCTTTTTTTACACAAGCCACAAATATGTAGCCACCTAGCTAGAAGAGAGGAACCAGCGGCAGTGACCGTCGCTGCATCCGTGGCGGCTAGTGTCGCGGGATATCCGCGGCCACCTATGGGACCAGGAGGCCCCTTGCTGGTTTGGCAGGGGGCGTCGCGTTGCACAAAGAGCAGACCAGCGCACGGCAGCACGACAAAGAACACACAAGCAATTTACCCAGGTTCGGGCCGCCGCGAGGCGTAAGACCCTACTCCTGCTTTAGTGGATTGATTGTGGAATGAAGATGGTGGAGCACAGTACACTTGCCCGGCACGGGTGGCCGTAGGACATCAGTGACTACGCACGTATGGTGGTGTGGGTTCG
Organism: Triticum aestivum; assembly: GCF_018294505.1. NCBI lineage: Eukaryota > Viridiplantae > Streptophyta > Magnoliopsida > Poales > Poaceae > Triticum > Triticum aestivum. The sequence goes on from NC_057802.1 coordinate 371,135,058, forward strand.
TCAACTTTCCAACCCTTCCAACGGGTGCCATGGGCCTCCTTTTATAGATTAAGGGGTCACCACAATGGCAAAGTAGTCCTTATCCACTGATATGATAGCAAATAGTGCTATCATACCTAACTCTGCGGGCTGACAGGGTGCATTAAATGCACCGCTTAGTGTCACATCACTGGTTGTCCGGCAAGGCTTGCCGGGCTATTTGGCCAGCTCCACGCCTGTTCCCTTGACACGTCGCAGGACAGGTGTCATCTATGGGTTTCTTCTGTAGGAAATGGTTGCCATGTGGCGAATGGCTGCCACTTAATCACCCTGCGGCTTGACACCGCACTGATTGACGACGTGGGTCGTGTTTGAGTGGTTGGTGGGGTGGTTCTGCCCCCGCGAGCCCCGGCAGACCCTGTCAGGGTGCCCTGGTTGCCTGCTTTTGGCGGTGGCCTCACCCCTTGCCGGGCTCGCCTACCCAGCAAGGGAGGCCCTTTTCTTGCCGATATCTTGCTCCTCTGGCTTGATCTCGGTCCCTCTAAACTGCATGTTGGTTCTTCAAATCCCTTGGTCCCTCAATCTCTGACTTGGGTTGGTTCTTCAATCTTGTTCCCGTGCATGTGCACAGTGAGGGCAACAGACCCATGGTTTGTTGCACCGACAGAAGCCCCCGGGCCTGCCCCGTACGTGCTGCTGAGCATCGTCGGGGTAGGGCCTAATAAGTGCACAGGCACGGTTGCTGAAGGGTTTGGCCCCTTGAAGTTCCCAAGGCTGCTTCATTAGCCTTGATTTTGGGCGAGTTTCAGGTTTCCCCGCGTGTGGTGTAAACCCAATAGTGGTGGGGCCACTCCAGTGATGGCCCGTGAATGACTTTAACGCACGTGGTAGAAACTGCCAATTTACTCTTCCCACAGCGCGCCCTTATCCTTGGCCACATATGCTGCATGCATCGCGCAGGGTAGGTAACGGAGGCGCGTGGCGCAGGAGAGCATCTTGGAGAGGGCCCGCCCGCCTTGAATTGGCGGAGGAGGGCGGTGGTCACTCGTTGATGGAGCAGCTGCCCTTCCCCACCCGGCCTATAAAAGGGAGGGGTGGAGGAGGGTGGAGTCATCTATCTTTGCATTGTCCTTCTTCTTCCCTTGTTCTCTGCTTCCACCGGTGATGCTGAAGAGAAGAGCCTGGTGATAGCCCCCGGGCTCCTGCTTGGGATTTCCCTTGGATCTGAGAGGAAGGTTCGGGTGGCGCAGCATCGAGGCCGGGAGTGGCAACCCCGGCGTGCTCGTCGCCGGGTTGCTCGTAGCCTTGACTTCAATGGGAGGGGACGCGACCGACACCATGTCGCGGCTCGAGATGGGTACGACGCGGACCGCTCCCCATTCTTCTTCCTTTTGCGGCATCAAGGAGGATCCGTAGGAGAGATTCATCGCTAACGGGGGCGAATCTGGCTCCTCCTAGGCGCGGTCTTCTCGTCGAATAGGAAGGCTCCTTACTTTCTCACACGTCTTCAGGACGTGTGGTGACTTCCAACGTCAGGGCTCCCGGGGATGACCATGCTCTCTGTGGAAGGGCTTAGAGAGCATGGTGTCCGACGTGGTGGTCGTGCCGAGGTCTTCGGGTGGTAGTGATGCGGACGGCAGCGGCAACCCACGACGCGTCAAGAACAGGGACGACCGTTCTGAGGAGTCGTGTTTGCCGGTGACTCCGTGCCTCCCATCTGGTCCTCCGGCAGCTTCACCATCTACGCCTGCCCTCCGGTTTCTTCCTCCTTGCTGGGGAGCGGTGCCGTCCTGATCCTGGGGAGGCGCTGAATCCCAGTTGTGCCCGCCTCCAGCCCCTTCGACCTCTTCCTGTAGGAGATGGACAGGGGCAAAGGCGTAATGGGGCACTTATCTTTTTTCAATCTTAAACTTGTAGGCAATCGCCAAACTTTAATTCGAATAATATAATCTCTCGAGTCCATCTTTGTGTTCTGTAATGCTTGTACTTGTATCAGCATATAAATGAAAAAGATGAACCTTGCCGGGAACCCGTGCATGTGTATGTCCATGCAGACGTGGAGTGCCTCTTTAATGAAAATAAACGAGTTTTCCCCGGCAAGATATCCTGCCGGCACCCTCTTTGTCTGCCGGAGAGCTACGTCTGTCGGGGGATAGACAGAGGGGCCAGCCCCCCGCCAACTCCTTTTTACCAAAGGCTACTGCGACCATCCTAACTAAAGCAACGTTTGAGTCATGGATAGGAGCACCTAAGTTTCAAAAGAGAGGCGAGGTTTTCTCATGCAAAGTTATAGCTTTATAGAACACTAATGGACAAGAGGTAAAACTTAACTATTTGGCTTGCCGGGGATCGCTGTGCCGTGCAATCTTCTCGTCCCTTGTCGAAGCCAAGTTCACGGCAGGAACCTGCAACTCCATGTAGATGAGAATGAATGCAGGATGCAATCCTATCTATATGCAAATGAAAATGCTCGTGAAATGCTTATGCAGCTATCTTGGTGTGCTCATGCATGCATGCAATCTTAGTTGGGGCCCCCCTACAGCGCATCTTTATTTTCTCTTGCACGGGGTCATCGCCCCGGCTTTGTACAAGGGGTTACATGCAGCTAAGGCAAGGCCTGTACAAAAGGGTGGCTACCGGGCAGTGCCCGACAGCCTCGCGCCTTATGGGTAGTACTTGCGGAGATGCTCAATATTCCATGAGTTTTGCAACTGAGTGCCATCTCCGGTCTCCAGACGGACTACGCCGGGTCTGGTGACTCATACCACCCGGTAAGGGCCTTCCCACTTTGGTGATAACTTGTTTGTACACTTGGCGGACTGAACGCGCCTAAGGACAAGGTCACCTTCCTCAAAATACAGGGCATGAACCCTGCGGCTGTGATCGCAACGCAGGGCTTGCTGGTAGCGTGCAACATGCGTAGCAGCCCGGAGACGGTTCTCCTCAAGTAGCACAGCGTCATCACGTCAGTGCTGATCTTGCACTACTTCATCGTAGGCAAGCACTCGAGGGGACCCATAAATGAGTTCCGTGGGGATAACTGCTTCTGCCCCGTAGACTAGGGAGAAGGGAGTCTGCCCGATAGCTCGGTTAGGTGTCGTTCTGATGGACCAGAGAACTATAGGCAGCTCCTCGATCCACCGCCTTCCGTGCTTCTGCAGCATATCGAAAGTTCTTGTCTTGAGTCCACGTAGCGCTTCAGCATTCGCCCTCTTAGCTTGTAAATTGCTCCGGGGGTGTGCCATAGAGGCGAATGAGATCTTGCATCCAAGGGTACGAACATATTGCATGAAGGCGTGGCTCGTGAATTGGGTGCCGTTGTCGGTGATGATCCTTGCCGGAACTCCAAAAAGACACACCAATTCTTTCAAGAACTTGGTAGCTGACTGAGCAGTCACCTTTCTCACGACAGTCACTTCCGACCACTTTGTAAACTTGTCGATGGCAACGAACAAGAATTCAAAGCCCCCGATTGCTTGGGGGAAGGGGCCGAGGATATCGAGCCCCCAGACCGAAAATGGCCATGAAAAAGGGATTTTCTGAAGGGCTTGGGCAGGCAGGTGTGTTCTCTTGGAATGGAACTGGCAGGCTTCACATGTCGTGACGAGCTCGACCACATCTTGGAGGGCTATGGGCCAATAGAATCCTTGTCGGAATGCTTTCCCAACTAATGCCCTTGATCCAATGTGTGAGCCGCACATTCCTCTGTGAATCTCAGCCAACAGTTCCTTTCCATCCTCCCGGCAGACACACTTCAATTGCACACCGTTAGGCCTCCTTCTATACAGAGTGTTATCGACAAACTGATACATACTGGCCCTTCGGGCTACTTTGTCAGCTTCATCTTGGTCGCCGGGAAGTTCTCCGGTTTGGAGGAAGCGGACGATGTGCCTTGCCAAAGTTGGTGCCTGGGGCTCGGCAATGAGGACTAGTGGCACCTCCTCTGCTGCGGGAGCACCAGCCTCGTTCGCGGGGTCCATGGGCCCGGCTGGAGGGGGTGGTCCGGCAGGCTGTGAGGAGTTGTTTCCGACAGGGTCTCTGCTGGGAGCGGACGACTCGATCGGGAGAGGCTTACCGTAGTCCAACTTTCTCCTTTTCCGGGCCATTGTGGCTGGTGATACGGAGGGCTGAGAGAGACCGAGAATAAAAGTTCCTGGTTCCACAGGAAGCTTCTGTGCAGCACACTTTGACAGGTGATCAGCTATGCTATTTTTCGCACGGGGTACGTGCTCTGTTTGCAACCCGTCAAAGTGCTCCTCCAATCTCCTCACTTCCTTGACGTATGCTTCCATCAATGGGCTTTGATTGAAGGAAATATGCCCTAGAGGCAATAATAAAGTTATTATTTATTTCCTTATATCATGATAAATGTTTATTATTCATGCTAGAATTGTATTAACCGGAAACATAATACATGTGTGAATACATAGACAAACAGAGTGTCACTAGTATGCCTCTACTTGACTAGCTCGTTAATCAAAGATGGTTATGTTTCCTAGCCATAGACATAAGTTGTCATTTGATTAACGAGATCACCTCATTAGGAGAATGACGTGATTGACTTGACCCATTCCGTTAGCTTAGCACTCGATCGTTTAGTATGTTGCTATTGCTTTCTTCATGACTTATACATGTTCCTATGACTATGAGATTATGCAACTCCCGTTTACCGGAGGAACACTTTGTGTGCTACCAAACGTCACAACCTAAATGGGTGATTATAAAGGTGCTCTACAGGTGTCTCCAAAGGTACTTGTTGGGTTGGCGTATTTCGAGATTAGGATTTGTCACTCCAATTGTCGGAGAAGTATCTCTGGGCCCACTCGGTAATGCACATCACTATAAGCCTTGCAAGCATTGTGACTAATGAGTTAGTTGCGGGATGATGTGTTACGGAACGAGTAAAGAGACTTGCTGGTAACGAGATTGAACTAGGTATCGAGATACCGACGATCAAATCTCGGGCAAGTAACATACCGGTGACAAAGGGAACAACGTATGTTGTTATGCGGTCTGACCGATAAAGATCTTCGTAGAATATGTGGGAGCCAATATGGGCATCCAGGTCCCGCTATTGGTTATTGACCGGAGACGTGTCTCGGTCATGTCTACATAGTTCTCGAACTCGTAGGGTCCGCACGCTTAACGTTACGATGACAGTTTTATTGAGTTTTGATGTACCGAAGGAGTTCGGAATCCCGGATGAGATCGGGGATATGATGAGGAGTCTCGAAATGGTCGAGACATAAAAATCGATATATTGGACGACTATATTCGGACTTCGGAAAGGTTCCGAGTGATTCGGGTATTTTTTGGAGTACCGGAGAGTTACGGGAATTCGTATTGGGCCTTAATGGGCCATACGGGAAAGGAGAGAAAGGCCTCAAAAGGTGGCCGCACCCCTCCCCATGGTCTGGTCCGAATTGGACTAGGGAAGAGGGGCGCACCCTTCCTTCTTTCTCCTTCCTCCTTCCCTTCTCCTACTCCCACAAGGAAAGGAGGAGTCCTACTCCCGGTGGGAGTAGGACTCCCCCCTATGGCGCGCCTCTCCCCTTGGCTGGCTACCTCCCCCTTTCTCCTTTATATACGGGGGCAGGGGGACACCCCAGAGACACAACAATTGATCCTTGAGATCTCTTAGCCGTGTGCGGTGCCCCCCTCCACCATATTACACCTCGATAATACCGTTGCGGAGCTTAGGCGAAGCCCTGTGTCGGTGGAACATCATCATCGTCACCACGCCGTCGTGCTGACGAAACTCTCCCTCAACACTCGGCTGGATCGGAATTCGAGGGACGTCATCGAGCTGAACGTGTGTAGAACTCGGAGGTGCCATGCGTTCGGCACTTGATCGGTCGGATCGTGAAGACATACGACTACATCAACCGCGTTGTGATAACGCTTCCGCTGTTGGTCTACGAGGGTACGTGGACAACACTCTCCCCTCTCGTTGCTATGCATCACCATGATCTTGCGTGTGCGTAGGAAATTTTTGAAATTACTACGTTCCCCAACAGTGGTATCAGAGCCAGGTTTTATGCGTTGATGCTATGCACGAGTAGAACACAAGTGAGTTGTGGGCGATATAAGTCATACTGCTTACCAGCATGTAATACTTTGGTTCAGCGGTATTGTGAGATGAAGCGGCCCGGACCGACATTACGCGTACGCTTACGCGAGACTGGTTTCACCGTTGCGAGCACTCGTTGCTTAAAGGTGACCGGCGGGTGTCTGTCTCTCTCACTTTAGTTGAACCGAGTGTGGCTACGCCCGGTCCTTGCGAAGGTTAAAACAGCACCAACTTGACAAACTATCGTTGTGGTTTTGATGCGTAGGTAAGAACGGTTCTTGCTAAGCCCGTAGCAGCCACGTAAAACATGCAACAACAAAGTAGAGGACGTCTAACTTGTTTTTGCAAGGCATGTTGTAATGTGATATGGTCAAGACATGATCTGATATAATGTGTTGTATGAGATGATCATGTTTTGTAACCGAGTTATCGGCAACTGGCAGGAGCCATATGGTTGTCGCTTTATTGTATGAGATTCACTCGCCATGTAATAGTTTTACTTTATCACTAAGCGGTAGCGATAGTCGTAAAAGCAATAAGTTGGCAAGACGACAACGATGCTACGATGGAGATCAAGGTGTCGCGCCGGTGACGATGGTGATCATGACGGTGCTTCGGAGATGGAGATCACAAGCACGGTGCTTCGGAGATGGAGATCACAAGCACAAGATGATGATGGCCATATCATATCACTTATATTGATTGCATGTGATGTTAATCCTTTATGCATCTTATCTTGCTTTGTTTGACGGTAGCATTATAAGATGATCCTTCACTAAATTATCAAAGTATAAGTGTTCTCCCTGAGTATGCACCGTTGCGAAAGTTCTTCGTGCTGAGACACCACGTGATGATCGGGTGTGATAGGCTCTACGTTCAAATACAACGGGTGCAAAACAGTTGCACACGCGGAATACTCAGGTTAAACTTGACGAGCCTAGCATATAACAGATATGGCCTCGGAACACGGAGACCGAAAGGTCGAGCGTGAATCATATAGTAGATATGATCAACATAGTGATGTTCACCATTGAAACTACTCCATCTCACGTGATGATCGAACATGGTTTAGTTGATTTGGATCACGTAATCACTTAGATGATTAGAGGGATATCTATCTAAGTGGGAGTTCTTAAGTAATATGATTAATTGAACTTAAATTTATCATGAACTTAGTCCTGATAGTATTTTGCAAATTATGTTATAGATCAATAGCTCGCGTTGTTGCTTCCTTGTGTTTATTTTTGATATGTTCCTAGAGAAAAAATTATGTTGAAAGATGTTAGTAGCAAAGATGCAGATTGGATCCGTGATCTGAGGATTATCCTCATTGCTGCACAAAAAAATTATGTCCTTGATGCACCGCTAGGTGACAGACCTATTGCAGGAGCAGATGCAGACGTTATGAACATTTGGCTAGCTCAATATGATGACTACTTGATAGTTTAGTGCACCATGCTTAACGGCTTAGAATCGGGACTTCAAAGGCGTTTTGAACGTCATGGACCATATAAGATGTTCCAAGAGTTGAAGTTAATATTTCAAGCAAATACCCGAGTTGAGAGATATGAAGTCTCCAATAAGTTCTATAGCTAATAGATGGAGGAGAACCGCTCAACTAGTGAGCATGTGCTCAGATTGTCTGGGTACTACAATCGCTTGAATCAAGTGGGAGTTAATCTTCCAGATAAAATAGTGATTGACAGAATTCTCTAGTCACCATCACCAAGTTAGTAGAACTTCGTGATGAACTATAGTATGCAAGGGATGACGAAAGTAATTCCCGAGCTCTTCGCGATGCTGAAATCGACCAAGGTAGAAATCAAGAAAAACATCAAGTGTTGATGGTTGACGAGACCACTTCAAGTGTTGATGGTTGACGAGACCACTAGTTTCAAGAAAAGGGCAAAGGGAAGAAGGGGAACTTCAAAAAGAACGGCAAGCAAGTTGCTGCTCAAGTGAAGAAGCCTAAGTCTGGTCCTAAGCCTGAGACTAAGTGCTTCTACTGCAAAGGGACTGGTCACTAGAAGCGGAACTACCCCAACTATTTGGTGGATAAGAAGGATGGCAAAGTGAACAAAGGTATATTTGATATACAGATTATTGATGTGTACTTTACTAGTGTTTATAGCAACCCCTCGGTAATTGATACTGGTTCAGTTGCTAAAGAGTAGTAACTCGAAAATGGGAGTTGCAGAATAAACAGAGACTAGTAAAAGTGAACAAAGGTATATTTGATATACAGATTATTGATGTGTACTTTACTAGTGTTTATAGCAACCCCTCGGTAATTGATACTGGTTCAGTTGCTAAAGAGTAGTAACTCGAAAACGGGAGTTGCAGAATAAACAGAGACTAGTAAAAGGCGAGGTGACGATGTGTGTTGGAAGTAGTTCCAAGATTGATATGATCATCATCGCACACTCCCTATACTTTCGGGATTAGTGTTGAAACTAAATAAGTGTTATTTGGTGTTTGCGTTGAGCATGAATATGATTTGATCATGTTTATTGCAATACGGTTATTCATTTAAATTAGAGAACAATTGTTGTTCTGTTTACATGAATAAAACCTTCTATGGTCATACAGACCAACGAAAATGGTTTGTTGGATCTTGATCGTAGTGATACACATATTCATAATATTGAAGCCAAAAGATGCAAAGTTAATAATGATAGTGCAACTTATTTGTGGCACTGCCGTTTAGGTCATATTGGTGTAAAGCGCATGAAGAAACTCCATACTGATGGGATTTTTGGAATCACTTGATGCTTGCGAACCGTGCCTCATGGGCAAGATGACTAAAACGCCGTTCTCCAGAACTATGGAGAGAGCAACAGATTTGTTGGAAATCATAGATACAGATGTATGTGGCCCGATGAATATTGAGGCTCGTAGCAGGTATCATTATTTTCTGACCTTCACAGAGGATTTGAGCAGATATGGGTATATCTACTTGATGAAACACAAGTCTGAAACATTTGAAAAGTTCAAAGAATTTCAGAGTGAAGTGGAGAATCATCGTAACAAGAAAATAAAAGTTTCTACGATATGATCGCAGAGGTAAAAATATTTGAGTTACGAGTTTGGCCTTCAGTTAAAACAAAGTGAAATAGTTTCACTACTCACGCCACCTGGAACACCACAACATAATGGTGTGTCCGAACGTCATAACCGTACTTTATTGGATATAGTGCAATCTATGATGTCTCTTACCAATTTACCACTATCGTTTTGGGGTTATACATTAGAGACAGCTACATTCACGTTAAATAGGACACCATCAAAATCCGTTGAGACGACGCCTTATGAACTGTGGTTTGGCAAGAAACCAAAGTTGTCGTATCTTAAAGTTTGGGGTTGCGATGCTTATGTGAAGAAACTTCAACCTGATAAGCTCGAACCTAAATCGGAGAAATGTGTCTTCATAGGATACCCAAAGGAGACTGTTGGGTACACCTTCTATCACAGATCCGAAGGCAAGATATTCGTTGCTAAGAATGGATCCTTTCTAGAGAAGGAGTTTCTCTCGAAAGAAGTGAGTGTGAGGAAAGTAGAACTTGATGAGGTAACTATACCTGCTCCCTTATTGGAAAGTAGTTCATCACAGAAACCAGTTTCTGAGACACCTACACCAATTAGTGAGGAAGTTAATGATGATGATCATGAAACTTCAGATCAAGTTATTACTGAACCTCGTAGATCAACCAGAGTAAGATCCGCACCAGAGTGGTACGGTAATCCTGTTCTGGAAGTTATGTTACTAGACCATGACGAACCTACGTACTATGAAGAAGCAATGGTGAGCCCAGATTCCGCAAAATGGCTTGATGCCATGAAATCTGAGATGAGATCCATGTATGAGAACAAAGTGTGGACTTTGGTTGACTTGCCCGATGATCGGCAAGCAATTGAGAATAAATGGATCACCAAGAGGAAGACGGACGCTGATAGTAGTGTTACTATCTACAAAGCTAGAATTGTCGCAAAAATGTTTTTCGACAAGTTCAAGGTGTTGACTACGATGAGAGTTTCTCACTCGTATCTATGCTTAAAGTCTGTCTGAATCATGTTAGCAATTGCCGCATTTTATATGATGCAACCAGAAGGTTTTGTCAATCCTAAAGGTGCTAACAAAATATGCAAGCTCCAGCGATCCATCTATGGACTGGTGCAAGCATCTCGGAGTAGGAATATACGCTTTGATAAGTTGATCAAAGGATATAGTTTTATACAGACTTGCGGTGAAGCCTGTATTTACAAGAAAGTGAGTGGGAGCACTACAACATTTCTGATAAGTATATGTAAGTGACATATTGTTGATCGGAAATAATGTAGAATTATTCTGCAAAGCATAAAGGAGTTTTTCAAAGAAAGACCTCGGTGAAGCTGCTTACATATTGAGCATCAAGATCTATAGAGATAGATCAAGACGCTTGATAAGTTTTTTCAATGAGTACATACCTTAACAAGATTTTGAAGTGGTTCAAAATGGAACAGTCAAAGAAAGAGTTTCTTGCCTGTGTTACAAGGTGTGAAATTGAGTAAGACTAAAAACCCGACCATGGCAGAAGATAGAAAAAGAATGAAAGTCATTCCCTATGCCTCGGCCATAGGTTCTATAAAGTATGCCATGCTGTGTACCAGATCTATTGTATACCCTACACTGATTTTGGCAAGGGAGTACAATAGTGATCTAGGAGTAGATCACTGGACAGCGGTCAAAATTATCCTTACTGGAATAAGGATATGTTTCTCGATTATGGAAGTGACAAAAGGCTCGTCGTAAAAGGTTACGTCGATGCAAGTTTTGACACTAATCTAGATGACTCTAAGTCTCGGTCTAGATACATATTGAAAGTGGGAGCAATTAGCTAGAGTAGCTCCGTGCAGAGCATTGTAGACATAGGAATTTGCAAAATCCTTACGGATCTGAATGTGATAGACCCGTTGACTAAAATTATCTCACAATCAAAACATGATCACACCTTAGTACTCTTTGGGTGTTAATCACATAGCGATGTGAACTAGATTACTGACTCTAGTAAACCCTTTGGATGATGGTCACATGACGATGTGAACTATGGGTGTTAATCACATGGTGATGTGAACTATTCATGTTAAATCACATGGCGATGTGAACTAGATTATTGACTCTAGTGCAAGTGGGAGACTGAAGGAAATATGCCCTAGAGGCAATAATAAAGTTATTATTTATTTCCTTATATCATGATAAATGTTTATTATTCATGCTAGAATTGTATTAACCGGAAACATAATACATGTGTGAATACATAGACAAACATAGTGTCACTAGTATGCCTCTACTTGACTAGCTCGTTAATCAAAGATGGTTATGTTTCCTAGCAATAGACATAAGTTGTCATTTGATTAACGAGATCACCTCATTAGGAGAATGACGTGATTGACTTGACCCACTCCGTTAGCTTAGCACTCGATCGTTTAGTATGTTGCTATTGCTTTCTTCATGACTTATACATGTTCCTATGACTATGAGATTATGCAACTCCCGTTTACTGGAGGAACACTCTGTGTGCTACCAAACGTCACAACGTAAATGGGTGATTATAAAGGTGCTCTACAGGTGTCTCCAAAGGTACTTGTTGGGTTGGCGTATTTCGAGATTAGGATTTGTCACTCCAATTGTCGGAGAGGTATCTCTGGGCCCACTCGGTAATGCACATCACTATAAGCCTTGCAAGCATTGTGACTAATGAGTTAGTTGCGGGATGATGTGTTACGGAACGAGTAAAGAGACTTGCTGGTAACGAGATTGAACTAGGTATCGAGATACCGACGATCAAATCTCGGGCAAGTAACATACCGGTGACAAAGGGAACAACGTATGTTGTTATGCGGTCTGACCGATAAAGATCTTCGTAGAATATGTGGGAGCCAATATGGGCATCCAGGTCCCGCTATTGGTTATTGACCGGAGACGTGTCTCGTCATGTCTACATAGTTCTCGAACCTGTAGGGTCCGCACGCTTAACGTTACGATGACAGTTTTATTGAGTTTTGATGTACCGAAGGAGTTCGGAGTCCCGGATGAGATCGGGGATATGACGAGGAGTCTCGAAATGGTCGAGACGTAAAAATCGATATATTGGACGACTATATTCGGACTTCGGAAAGGTTCCGAGTGATTCGGGTATTTTTCGGAGTACCGGAGAGTTACGGGAATTCGTATTGGGCCTTAATGGGCCATATGGGAAAGGAGAGAAAGGCCTCAAAAGGTGGCCGCACCCCTCCCCATGGTCTGGTCCGAATTGGACTAGGGAAGGGGGGCGCACCCTTCCTTCTTTCTCCTTCCCCCTTCCCTTCTCCTACTCCCACAAGGAAAGGGGGAGTCCTACTCCCGGTGGGAGTAGGACTCCCCCCTATGGCGCGCCTCTCCCCTTGGCCGGCTGCCTCCCCCTTGCTCCTTTATATACGGGGGCAGGGGGGCACCCCAGAGACACAACAATTGATCCTTGGGATCTCTTAGCCGTGTGCGGTGCCCCCCTCCACCATATTACACCTCGATAATACCGTTGCGGAGCTTAGGCGAAGCCCTGCGTCGGTGGAACATCATCATCGTCACCACGCCGTCGTGCTGACGAAACTCTCCCGCAACACTCGGCTGGATCGGAGTTCGAGGGACGTCATCGAGCTGAACGTGTGTAGAACTCGGAGGTGCCGTGCGTTCGGTACTTGATCGGTCGGATCGTGAAGACGTACGACTACATCAACCGCGTTGTGATAACGCTTCCGCTGTCAGTCTACGAGGGTACGTGGATAACACTCTCCCCTCTCGTTGCTATGCATCACCATGATCTTGCGTGTGCGTAGGAATTTTTTAAAATTACTACGTTCCCCAACAGTGGTATCAGAGCCAGGTTTTTGATTCCCAATTCTGCTGCAATTCCTAATTCTGCTGCGTAGGAATCACCATTGATAATCCTTGTTGACTTGTCTCACCACAAGCTGTGAATCTCCTTGTATGATCAGCTTCTTGATTCCCAATTCTGCTGCAATTCTGAGCCTGACAAGGAGCCCTTCATACTCAGCTGTGTTGTTGGTAGCTTCTTCCCGGGCAAAGTGCATTTGGATGACGTATTTCAAGTGCTCCCCTGAGGGGGCAACAAGAAGCATGCCAGCACCTGCACCTTGTAGGGAAAAAGCACCATCAAAATACATAATCCATTCTTGGGGTGATTCCTTGCCGGGAATAGCTGTCTCCGTCACTTCCTCATCAGGGATTGGTATCCATTCTGCAATAAACTCTGCCAGCCCCTGCTCTGAATAGTTGATGTGCTCTCAAACTTCAAACCAAAGCTGGATAGCTCCAAAGCCCACTCCACTATTCTGCCGGTAGCCTAAGGGTTTCGGAGTATCCTTTGTAACAGAAAACGAGTGACAACCATGATCTCATGGGCTTGGAAGTAGTTTCGCAGTTTCCTTGAGGCCATAATGAGACCAAAGATCAACTTTTGCACGCCAGAGTACCTCGATCTAGCCCCTTGTAACAAGGAGCTGACAAAATACACTGGGCGCTGCACCACTTTCTTCCTTGCCGCGTCCTTCGGGTTGCTCTCATTGCCGTGCTCATTGCTGATATGATCCTTTTCTGACTCTGCCGTTATCCGCCTACTTTCTGCCTCATCCACCTCTCGCTGTGCTACCAAGGCCGCACTGACCACTTGGTTGGTTGCCGTCAAGTATAGCAACAACGGCTCTTGGGGTTTGGGTGCAACCAAGGTAGGCACAGACGATAGGTAGGCCTTCAACTCCTGCAGAGCTGCATCTGCTTCTGGGATCCACTTCATAGGCCCTCCCTTCTTCAAAATTTTAAAGAACGACAAGGTACGCTCGGCAGACTTGGAAATGAATCTACTTAGCGCGGCAATGCATCCCGTCAAGCGCCTCACATCCTTAACTATCCTTGGTGCTTGGATCTGCTCGATGGCTTTGATCTTGTCGGGGTTAGCTTCGATCCCTCGATGGACACGAAGAAACCAAGCAGCTTGCCGGAGGGGACACCAAATACACACTTCTCCGGATTAAGCTTCAAGTTGATCTTGCGCAGATTAGCAAATGTCTCCTCCAAATCCTGGATAAGAGTGGCCTTATCCTTGGTTTTGACCATGATATCATCCATATAAGCCTCTATATTCCTGTGTAACTATGGCTCAAAACCAATCTGAACTGCCCTTGCAAAAGTGGACCCGGCACTCTTTAGTCCGAATGGCATGCGGACAAAGCAGTACGTACCACATGGAGTAATGAACGATGTCTTCTCTTCATCTTCTTTAGACATGAAGATCTGGTGATATCCGGAATGCGCGTCCAGAAAGGAGAGCAAATCACACCCTGAAGTGGAATCCACAATATGGTCAATACGGGGCAAGGGAAATCGGTCCTTCAAGCCTTGTTGAGATCTGTGAAATCAATGCAGAGCCTCCATTTCCCATTAGCCTTCCGAACTACCACTGGATTCGCTAACCATGTAGGATGCAGTACTCCTCTGACCAAACCAGCTGCCTCCAGTTTCTTGATTTCCTCGGCAATGAACTTCTGCCTTTCCAAGGCCTGCTTCCGGACTTTCTGCTTGACAGGTCGGGCGTGTGGGCAGACAACAAGGTGGTGCTCGATTACCTCCCTGGGAACACCGGGGATATCAGATGGTTGCCAGGCAAACACATCGATATTCGCCCGCAGGAAGGCAACGAGCGTGCTTTCCTATTTGTCATCAAGGGTGGCGCTGATGGTGAAAGTACCGTCAATGCCAGCCAGCCCTGCCGGGACCTTCTTCACTTGGGGTGCAGCAACCTTGGATCTCTTGCTGTTGGAACACTCTGGCACGTCGTCAATGGGTGTCGTGCACTCGGAGGGGGCATGCTTCCCGGACTCCTTGCCGGAGGTCCTACAATCCCTTTTCTTTCCTTTGCTTTCCTTGGCGGGAGCTGTTGCTGTCGCAGCCTCTGTTGCGACTGCATCCTAGTACATCTTGTCCACGCAGATAATTGCATCCTTCTCATCTGATGGGATAGTGATGACTCCCAGTGGCCCAGGCATCTTCAGTGTGTTATAAGCATAGTGGGATGCTGCCATGAACTTAGCCAAGGCCAGGCGTCCAAGAATCCCATTTTACGGCAGGGGGAGATCAACCACATCAAACACAACCTTCTCTGTCCGGTAGTTCAGTTCTCCCCCAAACGTCACCGGCAACGTAATCTTCCCTTTAGGATGGCTCCTGCCGGGGTTAACTCCTTGAAACATGCCGGTAACCTCTAGCTCTTCTTCTCCTATCTGAAGCTTGCTGATAACTGCTGGGGAAATCGGATTCAACCCGGCCCCGCCATCCACTAACATCTTTGTGACCTTGAGGTTGCGAATTGTCGGGGAGACCAACAATGACAAACATCCTACCATAGTGGTGCGGCCAGGGTGATCCTCCTCATCAAAGATGATTGGTGTGCCGGACCATTTGAGCGGTTTCCGGGCCTCTGGCGCTGGCTCCACAACATTGATCTCTCGCGCCCATCGCTTGAGCTGTCAGTGGGAGGCGTGCAAAGATGCACACCCATCAATACATAGGGCGTCAACAACCTTCTGAAATTCATGCTCACTGGTTTCCTCTTCATTCCCTTCATCACTCACATCATCACAGATTTCCTTCTCTTGACCCCTGGTGGCTTTCCTTGGTTCCGAAAGGGTTTGCCGGGGCGATTTGCTTCACCACCTCGGCCCTTTCCTCCAGCGGCATTCTGACCTTTTTCCTTGTCACGCTTATCATATTCCGCCCTCTGTTCCTTGACAAGCTGCTCAACCTGGTAACACTCTTGAAGGTCATGGACCTTGGTCCGGTGGATCTTGCAGTACGGGCCATCGCCTTTCCCAGCTTTCTCGACGGCAGCAGCCTCCCAGCAGGCTGTGCAAGCGGCAACTTCCTTGACGGGGGCCTCAACCTTAGCCTTCTTTCCGGTACTAGGTGTGCCCGAACTTCTATAGTCATCACTGCCTTATCTCTTGGCTTCTTATTGCGCTTCTTGCCCTTTCTCTGACTGGTTGACTCATCTTCATCCTCTGAATCAACATTGATGCAATCCTCCTCTCCTGGCAACTTTCTCCACCAGTGTGTATAGCTCCTTCATATTCTTGGGCAACCGCACATTCATCTTAGAACGAATGCGATGGTTGCGCACATTGGACTGGAAGGTGGCTATAACGGCTGCTAGATGGATATTTGGAATATTCCTATGAACTTTACTGAATATTTGTAAATACTTACGGAGAGTTTCTCCTTCCTTCTGCTGGAGGAGTTGCAGGTCGCTGGGCCTGCCGGGCTCTTGGTGGCCATTGGTGAAGGCACCGATGAACTCGTGGCATAGGTCTGCCCAAGACGAAATGAAGTTCTCCGGCAGGTGCATCAGCCAAGACCTCACGTTGGACTTGAGGGCCAAAGGGAAGTAGTTGGCGAACACCTCCTCATCTCTTCCCCCGGAAGCTTGAACAACGATGGTGTAGATGCTCAGGAACTCTGCCGGGTTCAGCCTCCCGTCGTACCTCTCAGGTATCTCTGGCTTGAACGTGCGAACGGACGGCCAACGGACTTGCCGCAGCTCTTGTGTAAAGGCAGGGCAGCCGACCTCGAAAGGTAGGCACCCGCCAACACCGAGCACATGCTCGTCAACATTGAGGCCGCCGCACCCGTCGGTCTGGCGGAGCTCGTCGTGGTGTCAATCTATGGCGACATGCGCGTCTCCCCGCCGCCTATCCTCCGGGGCTCGACGTTGGCCTAGACGTGCTCGAGGGTCAGAAGAGGCCATCGAGACGTCGTCGGGGTCTTGATTCAGCTGCGCCCATGTCGGCGGTCGTGGTGGGGACTGCACCGTGGGGACGGCCCCCTCCGTTCGGCCAGCAGTACGGGCAGTTGTTGTCGCTTGGGGAGGTCGTGGCGGGCCAACTCATTGTGAGCCCCCAGCTTCGGCGAAACCGAGCAGGCTCCGGATGGTGGCACGCCATTCATCCATCTGCTCAGCCGCTGGCGGAAACCTCAGTAGCAACTGAGCTCGCGCCATAGCCTATGTGGTTGTGCTTGCCATAGATGTTGATGATGTAAGCCGCACCGTGGCCTGGCTCCTGATGGTGCCAGCGGCGGCGAAGGCGGTGGTGTCTCGTCCATGCAACTGTGGGACGACCGCCTGGGCAGGGGGTCGCGCGGCGGTGGTGCTCGAGGGTCAGCGGATCCGTCGAGCACATTGGTCTGGTTGGCTCGTCTGGGAGGAGGCACATGGGCCGCGGTCGCTCCCGCGGTGGGAGCGGCCGGAGGGCGATGGCTCACCCCGGACCGACCATCGTTGCTGCGGCTGTGCCCAGTGGGAGGAGAGGGTGCAGACGGAGTGACCCCCTCGCCCGTACCTTCACTACAAAAAAAAGACACTTCTGTGATGATACGTGTTTGTCACAGTAGGTCACGTTTTCTGTCATGCATGTACATCCATGACAAATTTATGACAGAATCAAGATAGTCATACCTGTGCTGTCGTAGAAGTGTTCCATGACATTACCAAAATTATCATCACGGAAGTGTCCACTTCCATGACGATAAATCGCGCGTCACAGAAGTGCTTTCATCAAGGGTGACCGACACATGGCATCCACCGTAACGGAACACCGTTAAGCTATCGGGTCAGGTTTTGGATCCGATAACCCGTTAACAGCCATGACCAATGGGGATTTTCCACGTGTAAAATTCTGATTGGCTGACGGAAACACGTGTCAGCTCCGCGTTGGCACAGGTGTCACTCATCCAATGGGCGAGATGTGCCTATGATATGCTGACACGTGGACCGGCCCAAAAGTGGCCCATAAAGTTTAAATGGGCCGGCCCAACTAAAGGCCCACAAAAATTTTGCGGTCCATAATGGGCCAGCCCAGCAAAAGGCCCACGAGATTTTTCGTACCATAATGGGCCAGCCCAGCTAAAGGCCCACGAGATTTTGTGGGCCATAATGGGCCGACCCAGCTAAAGGCCCGTGAGATTTTGCGGACCATAATGGGCCGGCCCAGATAAAGGCCCAACATTCTCAGTTAAGGCCCGTACGGCTAGTGTCAAATCGGCTCGTCAACGGCCTATCCTAAACTTGTCATCATCGCGGCCCATGATCACTTCTGGCCCGTTAACAGTCCGCTAAGTATATGGGCCGAATTACGTCCCCGTGTATTTCCGGCCTGTTAAAGGTCCTGCTTCATTTGGGCCCATTTACAGGCCATTGAAACTTTCAGCCCATAAACGACCGTGAAGGATTTGGGTCATATTCGGCCATGTCTAACATTCGGCCTGTTAGCGGCCCGCCATAGATTTGGGCCACTTTCGGCCTGTTGTGATTTTTAGCCTGTTAACATCAGATGAAATCCATGGGCCATATGTGGCCCAACGTCACATCGGGCCCATTAACGGCTCATATAAAAATGACGATAATCTAGCCCGACTGAACTTCCGGCTTGTTAAAGGCCCGTGTATTAGGTCGGCGCATTTACGGCCCGTCCGAATTTCGGCCTGTGAAAGATCCGCATCGTAAATGGGCCCAATCTCACTTTCGGTCTTTTAAAGGCCCATGTTTTTTATGGGCTCGAGATATTTACACCTGTAAACGACCTGTTGTTACTGAGGGCCCAAATTATGTTTAGGCCTGTTAAAGGCCCACTATGGGCACAGGCCTACCAGAAAAATATGAAATCTTATGCTGATTTAGGCCCAGATATTTTTAGTGGGCTACATGCAAATTTCGGCCCATAATCGTTTTTAGCCCAATTGGAATGGGCCCGACGAATGTTGGCATGTTGGGCTCCTACGAAGCTTTCGGCCGAATACATTACTAAGATAAACCTACACTATACAAAAATAGCGTCGTAATTATTGCAGCCTTTGGCAGCATCATAAATGCTGTATCACAACAAAAGGCCTATTGGCATAAAGTTTACAGTCCTTGCAGATAAAAGCACCATCAGATGTATAGAAGCACAGATCATTTGACCTGAGTGCTAATGTTTCAGGCTGTAGAATCTGATGGAGCAGCACGATCTTCACCTTTTTTCCGCCATTGCTCTTGAACAACGAAGCGAATGTCTGATAGTCTGGTTTCAAAACCATTCATATCTTGACGACATTTGTCAACCACTATTCTTGTTTCCAAAATGATGTCCATTAGGGATTGGACTTGTGTCTGGAGCACAGATATATCACTCTGTCTAGCAGGAAGATTTTGTTCAGTAGGCGATTTGGACGAGGTTACCTTGACAACCAACCCAGAATTACGCAGGAAGGTGCTTTTTTGCACTGTTAGTGGAGAGATACTGACGCACTGCAGCAAGAGGTGACATTGTGCCTGTGGTAGCCTCGTCACCTTCAGGTGGTTGTGGCTGTTCAATCATTTTTTCCATAGCTTCCTGAAAGTTTGAACTTGTAGATTAGTGTACTAGATAAGTTACTAATGAGACAAAAACAAACAAAGTAGGTTACACGTTTATACATAACTTATTTTGGTGAACTACTGTAATACATTAGCATGTATTGTAGTGCCAACTACATAATAAAATCACTTTCGGAACATATGTTCATGTAGCATGCCTACTGTATTGTCTATTTCCTCACATTCATTGACATCTAAGGATAAAGAGACACGGTTTAAAGTAGGATGAACATAGTATGGCATCATTCATATCATGGGCAAACAGATATAAAACAAACAGGCTATTTTATCATTGTGTGCGCACGTGAACATAACAACTAGAATACAGATCAAGACCAAAAGAATATCCTTCATCTCTTTTAAACCATGTAAGGTGAAATGATACGTTAAGACAACTGTGTATAAAAGTGAACAGAGTAACTGACATTGGCTGCAAACCAAGTAGTTAAATGAACACATCACAGTACCAATCAGTTCTAAGGCAGGAGGAGTAAGGACTTACAACAGCGGCTTGAACTGGTGTGCTCATGCCCTTCATCTTGCTGGTGTGGCAATCCTTGAAGATTTGCATTGCATTCGGTTCAGGTTCTTTTTGGTCCGCACAGGCTTTCCTCTGTATTTGGAACAAGTCAATATAGATACGATAATATGGCACAGAAAAAAGAAGGAAGTAGCAGCTATTTACAAGAGCCTCGCAGTGTGCAATATAGCTACGAGATCCTGTTGTCTGTTGAAATTTCACTTTAGAACGGTTGGTCTTGTTCTTCAAACAGTTAGCCTAGAAGAAGATACACTTGTAAGGCACATACATAAATACAAGTTCAATATGTGGTCTGATCAAATACATATAGCCTACCCGATACTTTGGATCAGACCAGTGTTTAACGAGGGCTGTCCAGTCTTCATCTGTAATATATTCCACTGGAGATGTTTGGGCGATTTCATTGTTAGCCTTGCCTTCAAAGTGAGATTTTCTAAGGTGGTACCGATACTGTCGCAGAGCAGACTGAAAAACATGAGTGCATGCTTGTTTAGTTGCATCATCTTTCGGATCCAACTTGAACCTCATCTGTTGAAAAAAGAATGTGAGTCTTATTAGGAGGAAGCTAGAAAGTATAGGACAGAGCAAGACAATATTACTAATTGCGATGAATAACATTACTTACGGATAAATGGTCAAGGAAGGTGTTAAACTAGGTATTGTCTTTCTCATTCCTGTACTGGATCCATGTTGGGAGGATACGTGCATGACACCTAACGGCAACGGCTGCCTCTGATACTAACTTGGCTGACTCTGTAGCATCACGTGGCCTTTTTAAACCTGCCTCAAAATGGATCTCCATTCTTCCTCCTTTAGATTTTGTTAATCTGTCAAGCATTATCCCTGATGTCTGTTTCCGCTTGCGTCGTGGTGCTAGTTCAACAACGAATATGGAAAGTGTTAGTGTACATCAAACTGTGAGAGTACATATAAAGGAGCATGCAACTGCAACTTGACTCGGTCAGGAACCGTCTTGGTGTTGATGCTCATGAGGTTCATCTGATCTTGCCAAGTCCTGTTGTGTCAGCAGTGCTTCGGAAGTAGTGTTAGGTGTGAAGGCAGCTTGGGAACTGGCCAGTTCTAGAGCAAATGAACGAGTAACTCGTTGAGATGCTGGTACAGTTGAAGCGGATGCTGCAGCTGGTGGAGCAGGTGATACTGTGTTTGTAGATTTAGCCGGTGGACTTGGACCTTCTACTGCACTATAAGTACCAGCAGAATCTGGACGGTCGATCATTTTCCGTTTCACCCGACGAGTAACACCACTCCCTACTATATTATTTTGCTTGCTCTTTTTTGACTTTGCCATGTCAAGCCGTACCCACAACACAAAAGAATAAAATCGCTCTTCAGAACTCATTAATGCATGATACAGACAGGCAATACTTTGATGTAAGACAACCGTATGAGGATGGAATATGTAAGGAAAACAGGACGGCATGGCATATTCACAGCTACGATGTGTAAACTAAGCAGAAGGATTTTCAAGAAAATAGAAGTGATGCAAGCTAGACACCATATGAAAGATGCAACCAATATTACTTTGCCAAGTTAAAAGTGTCTTGTCATAAGTGGCAATTCGAAAAATTAGAAGCAGTACAATGTAGAAATCAATGCAAGATGCAACCACTATCAAACTGCCATGTTAAAAGTGTCCAATCATGAGTGACTGATGCGGGATACACAACAGCAGTACTTTGATGTAAGAACATGGTATGATAGATAGATGCAGTGTATTCTAGACACAGAACGCCATGTCATATGCACAGGTATAACGTATGAACTCAGCAGGTGCAATTTAATCAAAATAGAAGAAATACAGGCTAGACAACATATGCAACATGAAACCAATTATCACACTGTCAACTTAGAGCAAGCACCTGCGATGGGGTACGGGAGATGAACTCATCATGTAGACTTGGGACTTCAACTTCATTAGCAGTAGCAGTGGCAAATCTAGAGAGTCTCTGTTTGCGTCGGTGCGGAGGACCACCAACATCCCCTAACTTACTCTTTTCCTTCCTATTTTCTGATATTGCCTTATGAAGTCAAAACCACAAGAAGATGTTTAAAATTAGCTCTGCATAACTGGTTGATGCATGATACAGACGAACACTACTTTGATGTAAGGCAAGTGCAGGATAAGAGGATGGAATATATACAAAAAAGACAGCGTTTCATATTCACACGTATGATAGTAGGATGGAATATGTATGAAAAAATAGTAAGCAGAAGGCATTTCAACAAAATTAGAAGAAATGAAAGCTAGGCACCATATGAACATGCAACCAATATCACTCTATCAGGTAAAAAGTGTCTCACCGTAAGTGCCATTTCAGGAAATTAGAAGCAGTACAAGCTAGAAGACAATGCAAGATGCAACCTACATCACAGTCCCAAGTTAAATGTGTCTTATGGGTAAGTGATCGTTGCAGGTATAAGTTGTAAGCTACGCAGATGCAATTCAACATAACCAGAAGCAATACAAACTAGACATCATACGGAAAACGCAACCACATATAACAGTTCCAAGTTAGAGCAAGCACCTGTGATGGTGGAGTAGGGGAGATGTGCTCATCATGTACACGTATGTTCTAGAAACAGGAACACGTGTCATATTCACAGGCATTATGTGTAAAGTAAGCAGATGCAATTCAACAAACTTAGAAGCAATACAAGCTAGACATCATACGCAACATGCAACCACTTATAATAGTGCCAAGTTAGAGAAAGAACCTGTGATGGTGGAGTAGGGGAGATGTGCTCATCATCTACACAACTACGTTCACTGTCTAGCCTTGCGTTGTCTTGCGAATCTTGTTGGGAGGATGGCGGAGTAGAATCTGTAGAGAACCTCCGTTTCAGTTGCTCGGAAGGACCACCATCATCCAATGCCTTGCCAATTTCCTTCAGCTTTATTGATTTTGCATTGTGATGTCAAACCGACAAGAAAAAGGAATATAATTCGCTCTTCAGAACTCATTGACGCATGATACTGACGAACAATACTCTGATGAAAGGCAAAGTCATGATACGAGGATGGAATATGTACGAAAAAATGGACGGCTTGACATATTCACACCTATGATGTGGTAACTAAGCAGAAGGCACTTCAACAAATTAGAAGCACTACAAACTAGACACCATATGAAACGTGCAATCAATATCACTCTGCCAAGTTAAAACTGTCTCGTCATAGGTGGCGTTCATCAAACTAGAAGCAATACATGCTAGAAATCATATTCAAGACGCAAACCAATATCACACTGCCAACTTAAAGGTGTTCCATCATAAGTGACTGATGCAGGATACACAAGAAGAGTAGTTTCATGTAAGAACATGGTGTGATAGACAGATATAGTATGTACCAAAAACAGGAAAGCGTGTCATATTCACACGTATCATGTGTAAGCTAAGCAGATGCAGTTTACACTAATTAGGAGCAATACAAGCTAGACACCATATGCAACATGCAACCAGATATCACACTGCCAAGTTAGAGCAAGCACCTTGGATGGTGCAGTAGGGGAGCGGAGACTTGGACCTTGTAATGCACTATCAGTACAAGGAGAATCGGTACAGATGCTCCGTTTACGTTGCTGCAGAGGACCACCTTCATCGCCTTCCTTACTCTTTTCCTTCCTCTTTCTTGATTTTGCCTTGTCAAGTCAAACCCACAAGAAAAAGGAATAAAATTTGCTCTTCAGAACTCATTGATGCATGATACTGACGAACACTACTTTCATGTAAGGCAGCCGCATGATAGGAGGATGGAATATGTATGAAAAACAGGACGGCGTGACATATTGACATGTATGATGTATAAAGTGTAAACTAAGAACAAGGTGCTTGAACTTGTTAGAAGCAATGCAAGCTAGAAACCATATGAAAGATGAAACCAATATCACTCTGCCAAATTAAAAGGGTGCCCTAACAAATGTATTTGACCAAATTAGAAGCAATACATGGCAACAGGCTAGAAATAATATTCAATATGCAACGAATAAAGGTGACTCATCGTAAGTGATCGATGCAGGATACAGAAGAGAGGTAGTTTCATGTAAGAACAAGGTTAACACATAGATGTAGTGTGTACCAAAAATAGGAAGGCATGTCATATTCACAGGTATAATGTGTAAACTAAGCAGATGCAACAAGCTAGACACCGTATGCAAGATGCAACCACATATCACACTGCGAAGTTAGAGCAAGCACCTGTGATGGTGGTGTGGGGGAATTACGGTCATCAACTAGAGAGCTAAGTTGACTATCTTCATTTAGCCTTGCTGTTTCTTGAGAATCATGTGGGGAGGATGACACTACACTCTTTAAACGAGTATGGCGTCTCACACTAACCCACCCGGGTGACTGTCTCATCATAAGTGATTGATGAGGGATACAAAAGAGCATTAGTTTGATGTATGAACATGGTTAATAGACATATGTAGTATGTATCAAAAACAGGAAGGCATGTCATTATCAAAGGTATAAGTGTAAAGTAAGCAGATGCAATTTAACAAAATTGAAAGCAATACAAGCTAGACACCATATGCAACATGCAACCACATTTGACAGCACAAAGTTAAAGCAAGCACCTGGGATGGTTGTGTGTGGCAATTGAGATGATCAACTGCAGAGCTACATTTACTGTCTCCAACTGCTGACACTGCATCCTTTAGAGCGCTGAAACACTTAGTGCTTATCTTCGAATTACACTGGAGCGACTTCTGTCTTTTCTTTTCAGCATTCATCAACACTGCGTCAGAGTCTGAAATACCCATGCATAAAAAAACAATAGTGTGAGTATGGGTGAAGTGTGTGCACAATTAGTACAGTGTAAAGGTAGCAGATAGCAGGTCGGTGAGAAATAAATGACGGGAGACATATGATAGCTCTACAACATGCATGGCACACTAAATTACTACATGATTCTATGAAAATAACATTCGACTGAAAACAAATAGGTCAGTCCATTTTTTCTGCACCGTCCGATGTACAAAGAACGGGCAGATCGCCTTCATCTACCTCCAGCCAGTCAGTGTTGACGATCTTCCTCGAAACGGCAGCGACCACCGGCCCAGTCCCCTGCCCGCGCCCTGCCCTCGACCTCACCGCACCGCCGTGCTTGGCACCGCCCCCCGGCAATCCATTCAAGCCCCGCCGACCTCCAGATCGGGCGCAAGCAGCTCGTGCACCCCACACCCCTATGATAGACACCGATGCGCTGCTTCCCCGGCGAACAGGTGGACTAGGTGCTCCGCGCGCCTAAGCGGGTGCTGCTTCTTTTAATTGCAGTTCGACTGACCCTGAATTGAAATCCAGGCGGGCTACTGAACTCTAGAAAAGGTGAAATAGTAAAGGTAGGAAACCTTGTGCATTTAGTATCACGAAGAAGATGCAGTAAGAAGCACTCAACTAGTTTCTTTCGTGGGATGAATATGGTGTGAGCAGAGACGTAAGGTTTGCGCGAATAAGGGAAGAGGAGTACCTCTTTCTGCTGGCAGTGCTGTGTCCTCCTTCTATTTTTCCAACGATCTTCTTGTGGTTCGCTGGAAACGAGAAGTTGTGGAGGACGGTGCAGCCTTGGACGAACCCATGGCCAAGTTGTTGAGTGTGGTGCAGTGGCTGTTTGTCGGTGGCGGGGAAGCAGATCCGAGGCGGCGAACGACGGCGTAGCGGGAACAGCTCCGGTACGGTGGACGGTTGCGATAGTGGAGCGGCAGAAGTGAGGCGCAGGACGACGTGGTCGGAGTAGTTCTGGTACGGCGCACGTCGGCGTCGGCATCGTGGAGGCAACTCTACATCGGCTTCAACTGCTAAGTCCTTGAGGGCATTGCGGTTGTGGTTGCGTTGGACGACGACGTCGCGGTACCGGCTCCGGCGTGATGAAGGAGGGCGGCGGTGGATTGGGCGCTATGGGGTGGAGGACGGAGGAGGCTGGGGTTTCGCGGCTGGTGGAGAGGGCGTTTTGGCGCCCACGGAATATGAATGGGGAAACGGAGGGAGGCGGGGAACTAAGGGGGAACAATGTTTCAGTTTCGGACGCGCTTGTTTGAAATTTGGGGAAAGTTACAAACTTTGCCCCCATCAAAAATTTCGGACATATTGCGGGTTGGGGGTAGGACAGTAATCTCAGGTGTCCCAAATGTGCACTACAAAAAAAAGACACATCCATGACATTTTGGGCCGAACGAAATTTTTTTCTGTCATACATATGACACTTCTATGACGATAATTGTGACAAAACCCGGTATCATCATAGATGTGGTGGGCTCCTACTTCTATGACAAAAAATCATGACAGAAAATGGGCTTTTCGTCCTGGGCGTGCCGGAGACGCAGCTGCATGACATTCTTTGGGCCGTCCATGACGGAAAAAACCGTGGTAGAAGCGAGGGGGAGGAAAATTTCGGGGAGTTCCCGGTTACGGTGGGAGGTCGGGGGCTGAGCGATGCGCGTTTCTCTCGTACACGTGCGCGCGTGTGTGCGAGGCGTTGGCTCTAACTGAACTCGAGCGAGGCGTTGGGCTCTAACTGAACCCGAGCGATTGCACTGCAGACTACGCGTTACTGAACCCGAGCGATCGATCGATGGCTGTTAACTGAACCCGATCGAGCAATTCCTTCGCTACTGCTGCTAACTAAAGCCGATCGATTGGATGAACAGTGAGCGTTGGGGGGGGGTTGGATGAACAGTGAGCGGTGGCGTTGCCTCTGGATGAACAGGACCCCGTGGTGTGGAGGGCTGGATGAACAGTAGACGGTGGAGGGGTGCCTGTGGAGGGGTGGTTGAACAGGACCCCGTGGTGTGGAGGGCTAGATGAACAGTAGACGGTGGAGGGGTGCCCGTGGAGGGGTGGTTGAACATGACCCCGTGGTGTGGAGGGCTGGATGAACAGTAGAC